>NC_081207.1:16204371-16504371 GCF_902713425.1 Acipenser ruthenus | reverse complement strand
TAACAACAAAACCTTGTGAACACATTTTTATTGACCTTTTTGTTTATTATTATTATTATTATTATTATTATTATTATTATTATTATTATTATTATTTGTGTTTGTTTTGAATTGTATAACATTTTACTTCCGACGACATATGCTATTTTAGGTGCACAATTGATGTATATAAATAGTATAGGGTTAGGTTTGATCCGGACATCCTAATGTCCAGTTTTAAGTGAAACGCATAAGAAACATCAACCTTCCTTTAATATTTTCTTTGACATACCGTATAACGGGACATTTCGGAGTGGAATTTATTTTGCCTTTATTGTCGGTTTGGATTGGATCACCAATAATACTTCCACCAATCAGAGTGTGGCATACAGTGTGCGATTCCGCCCTCTGACAGACTGCTGGTATGCAGCACAAGTTAAAGAAGCGCGTGCTGGACAAGGGAAAGAATGTGTCGGATGTCAAAGTGAATATGAGAATGGCAGCTAGTGTAGTAGTGAGGAAGCCAATTTGCTTAAAATAAATTAAAAGCAGCAGGAAGTCTGGAATTTTTTTTTTTTTTTTTTTTTTTTACAATGGATTAATTAAGTAGCAGCCAAAATTGTTTATGCTAGACTTGTTAGAAAATTTGTAACAATGGTGCAAATTTGCTTTGGATTGTTACTGTCGATACGTGTAGATACTACTACCCACGTGCAGGTATCGCAAAGTCCCTAAACAATATGTTAAAATTCATTAGTTCTGCACCGTATTAAAAAAGTTGACTTTGCCAGTGCTTGCTAGTCTATTAACCAGTTTTAAATTTAAAACGTTTTAGTTTCAGCTTTATTGTTAAAGTTTTCACACGTACAATACTGTCCTACAATCACTACATGATACTGTGATCATGCCACTGTGTTATGTTAATGAACCATAGCTACGTTTTAAAACTGAGAGTTAGCAAATGCCTATCGTATCATTAAAGTGTACTGCAGTTAGTAATCCTTTCCATTTTCTGATATCTGAAAATTGATGGGCCATATAAGAGTGATAAATATTTTAACTCATTTTTAGAAGGCCTTCTTTGTTGTTCTCCAAGTTGCTGCAGTGACATTGTAGATCAGGGGTCTCCAGCCCTGGTCCTGGTGAGCTTCTGTGGCTGCTGGTTTTCTCAGTTACTTATTGGCTTAATTAGTCAAGATTAACAGGTGTTCCAGATCTTCAGCCACTGATGATGTAAAGACACCTATAAAACCTGCTGGATAGGGGCTCTCCAGGACCAGGGTTGGAGACCCCTGCTGTAAATTAGATACTTTTTTTAGCAGACACATTTCATTAAGTAAACATGTATTTTAATGTTTTTGAAATTAAAAGTAGAAATACAAAATTGGCTTTTCTTTGTGAACCTGCTAAGTGATGAATGCCAATTCAAAAACCGTCAAAATCTACCAACGTAGCAAATTTGCAAATGTAATAAAGGATTTCCACGATCTTATTAGAAATGTACTGTTTAGCACTGACCTGTACATTCTACTGTGCCCCCAGCATTTGAATAATGCTTTACATTACACTGATCTGCATGTGATTAAATACATAACCTTTACAGTAAAATATGGGTTACTTACAATATATAATGGCAATTAAACCACATATATGCGTGCGTGTATGTGTAAACATTGCATATTTAGCTGTAGCCATTGGTAACATTGAAAAACCCAATCCAAATTTGAGTACATTTTGACTCATTTTGTGTCTTTTTACCGACACACAACCAATAGTGCCGTAGTTTTTAATGTCTATTAATAACGTTTGTTAGTATTTGGGGGGGTGGCAAAATTTGCCATGACACGACGGCTGTAAAATAATTCTGACTATCACAAATGGGCTTTTCAGGCTCATAAATTATTTGTAAAAAAAAATAAAATAAAAGCACGTAGACAGGATCATCACTTCAGAAATTGCATTTATTTACTACAGCGTTACTCATCACCACAGCTGCTTGTCTCAGGTAAGATTAGCCTCTAACCTACCATGATATATCTATAACCATTATATAATTTTCTGGCTTCGATTGCTAGAAATATCAAGACTTAGCAGTTGTTTTTAAATTTCGTTTTCTCTCTCCTCGCTCTCTCCGCTCTCACTCCTAATACACTCTCTCCGCTGATAGAGAGCTGCAGGTTTATATACAGTGACCATCTCCTGATTAGCAACAATTAATCAATGAATTAACTCGGGAGATGGTCACCGTCTGCACAAGTTTAGTAAGGATGCGTGACTGTCAGCCAGCTAAATAAATTACTAGCTGATCAGTCACGCATCCTCACAAGGTTTTTAAAATATAAAAACAATAACAAATACGCTTTTATCCGCACCGCAAACAATAATACAAATAATAATAAACAGTGCACATATATATATATATACACACAGTATAAGAGAGAGAGACAGAGATGCGTGATCCTCCACCGGACCCTGGCTCTGCTGTGCCCCGCTGTTGAGTTGCATACGACGGCTTGTTTCAGCCCACCTACTCGCGAGCTTGCTGTGGAGTGTGTGTGTATTCGTTTCTTTACTGCCTTGCAGTTTAGAAATAATAAATCAATAAAAAATAACACGTTGTGTGTCGTGATTCTTCCACCGGGACCCAGCTCTGCTGCGCCCTGCTGTTGAGTGGCATCCGCAGCTTGTTTCAGCCCGCCTACTCGGTGGTAAAAAAAACAAAAAAACAAAAACAAAAACCATTTTTCTTCCTGCCTAACCCGCCACAGCTCCTTGAGCCTGTGCTCCACTCTGGTATACACTACGCGCTGCCACGTTGTGTGACTGCAGGTGGTCGAGAACCAGGTTATCGCTGTGGTTTCACTGCTATCTTGATTTCCTACCGCAGCCACTTGAGCCTGGGTATCCATCCCGGTGTATGCTATGCGCTACCCCGGGTTGTGTTGACTACACGCGGTTAAGGCTAGGCGCATCTCGGTGCTTAGATGCTCCATGTCTCGGTGCTTAGCGCCACAGCATGTCAATAACACCTGCATTCTGTGCCCTGATTCTTCGGTGCATCAGTACTGTATTCTCACTTAGTGTCCTCTGAGCTTCTGCACCCTTGGTGTCGGAGTGCTTCAATACACAGCTCTACACCCTCTGGTGTTTAAACGATGCCTTTGGGGCTGTGCAGACATCAAGCATGGCTAAAGTCCACGCTTGCACATCCTGCACAACGTCCCCTGCTAGCACAGATGAGCCATACGCGGTGTTGGGAGCCCTTGGTCAGACAGCAGGCTCAGCTCAACCGATAACGCCTGCCCCGGTGGTCACCTTGGGTGTTACAGAACCGGATGTCAGCATTACTGAGGAGGAACATGATGCGATTTCAATCAAGGCCTCATGGGCAGCCCCTACCTCCCCTGACCATTCCTTTGGACCAGCGTTTGAGGAATTGCTGCAGCGTTCTTGCCGAAAACACAAGGCGTCTCGGCAGGTAGCCTCAATGCTCCCCTCCTGTACTCTGGTAATGGGATAGAACGAGATGCTGACGATGCCGTACTCGCCAGGCTGTCCAGCGGGGCGAGTGGTTTATCACAGTGGACGAAAGGATGCATATTCCACGTCCCTATTCGTCCAGCGCACAGGAAGTATCTCCGCTTTCCTTTCAGGGAAACGTCTGAGTTTTCCGTGCTGCCATTTGGCCTCTCCTTAGCCCCCTGCACATTTTCAAAGTGCATGGATGCCATCGTAGCTGCCTTGCGGCTGCAAGGGATCAGGGTGATGAACTACCTGGACGATTGGTTGATTTGTCCCAGTTGCAGGAAGCAGCAGTGGCCCACACAGCGATTATGATGAGCCAGTTAATACCGGTGCAAAGTACAGTCTACTGGATTCCCTTACGATGTGAGCTGGATTCCCTTACGATGCAAGCCTACCTGTCGGACGACAGAGTAGCTGCCATTCGTAACTGTCTGGCCCTGTTCAACAAGGGTTCACAGTATAATTGGTGTTATGTTAAATTAGTGGGTCTGATGGCCGTAGCTTCGTCAGCCACCCAACTAGGGGAGATCCTGAGGCCCATTGTCGTGCCATTCATCCGCCGCCATCACCTCATGTTTCAGCATGATAATGCACGGCCCCATGTTGCAAGGATCTGTACACAATTCCTGGAAGCTGAAAATGTCCCAGTTCTTCCATGGCCTGCATACTCACCAGACATGTCACCCATTGAGCACGTTTGGGATGCTCTGGACAACAGTGTGTTCCAGTTCCCGCCAATATCCAGCAACTTCGCACAGCCATTGAAGAGGAGTGGGACAACATTCCACAGGCCACAATCAACAGCCTGATCAACTCTATGCGAAGGCGATGTGTCGCGCTGCATGAGGCAAATGGTGGTCACATCAGATACTGACTGGTTTTCTGATCCATGCCCCTACCTTTTTTTTTTTTTTAAGGTATCTGTGACCAACAGATGCATATCTGTATTCCCAGTCATGTGAAATCCACAGATTAGGGCCTAATGAATTTATTTCAATTGACTGATTTCCTTATATGAACTGTAACTCAGTAAAATCTTTGAAATTGTTGCATGTTGCGTTTATATTTTTGTTCAGTGTATTTTCAAAATTGGTGTATAGCCAGAGGCTGTAGGAACAATTCAATTATTGATAATTTAATGATTTTTTGGGTTGATTAGTTCTCTTATTAATAATATTTAATTGACATGTTACTATGAACACACATACGCACGCTAGACACAAGGAATGTTTAATGAATAGTAGTATTTTATTTACACAAATAATAGACAGAAATCAGGAAAGTCAGAAAGGAAATCTCAAAAGTCCAGAGTGTCCCAATGTGTCGGGAGTCCAAATCTCTCACTGCACTCATGCCGGCTAGCAGGCTATTGAAATATGACACTGCCTGTCTCCTCACACACAAAGCAGCTACTGCAGCAGCTCAAGCAAGCTGTGACATAGCTAGTAAATTGCTTACACACACACACACACACACACACACCCACATACAAGAACAGCCTCAACTGAAATGATGCAGACAATCTTAGAACATATATCACATTAAGCTTATTAATGGTATATAGATTAAGGATACGGCAAGTTTACTTTTAAAGAAATTCTTCATACAACAATATGAGGTGGATTACTTAGTTACTTCATCAAGTTTCACTAAAAGTTATTTCACATGCAAAGTGTGCAAACTAAATAATTAACAGTTCAATTCTCTGTGAATGTGTTACAATTAATTAATTCAGTTCCATGAAAGGAAAATGCAACTGGAATCATACTCAACAGTTCCTTGAAGCTTAGACTTTTAGTCCGCTGTTTTGGAAACTCAATCTGTTGAAGTGTCCCGTACAAAATGCTCTCCTCTCAACAATGAAGTCTTCAATCCCACGTTGGATCAAACTCGGCAACAAAGCTTTCAATTCTCGATAGAATCAACAAAACAGCTGCAACAAAGTCTTCAGTCCTCCGTATAGGATCCACAACAGCGCCCGTCCGCTCTGTTCTCTTGATTAAATCTTTTAGCAACGCAAGTAGCAGGGCACCGTTTCTTTTGGATACTGTAGTTTTAGGTGTACAGCAGACCTAGATTGGTTTGTCTGATAACAGTTTCTGTAAGTTGTACAGCAGTCCTCCAGCTGAGCCTCAGTCTTGTTGCTTGTGGTCGTTGACTCGCTTACAGCTTGTTTCCTCATCTTGGGTCAGTTTCAGGCAGAGTCCCGTCTTGGGTCAGTTTTTAGGCAGTGTGACAGCACCTTGTTTAGCATTCAACGTGGAGCGCAAAATGTTTAGTTTTGCTTGGATATTTATAGTTTTTTCACTCTGCTGAGTAACCACTTTCATGAGATTATTTGTGTATCTTGCCTTCTTTTAAACTTACAGTCCTTTGATGTTTTAATGTCCATGGGACATAACTAATTCATGTCTTCCTTGTGTCAAAACGATTGTTGTTGCACGTCTGAATTATCTGTACATAATTCAACTGTCCGCTCAGGTTAATCCAGTCCAGGCGCCGGTAACCTAATCAATAGGTGTGATAGAGAGAGAAAGGATCGATGCTGTAAATCTCCCTCCCAATTAGAAAGGGCGCTGTGTAAGGGGGAAGGTATGCTGCCTCCCAGATCTGCCACCTCAGTGGTAGGTGGAAACCGGAAGGTGACCATATTAGGAGGGGCGCGTAGCTGCAAGTACTCAGGACGATTCCATTGCGGTCAGCTGCGGGGCAGCCCTCTATTGAAGAAACCATGGCGACGTGCTGACTGCAGGGAGGAGTTTGCTGGGTACAAAGGGGAAGCAGCTACGTCAAAACCTCCCCTTGCGCTGAGAAACTAAAGCGACTGGCCGGAGCTGGTGTTTGTGTTTTCTATTTTGTATTACGTGTTTGTTTGTGTTTGTCGTTAGAGGAGCTGTAGCCGCGGAGCCAGCACGTACCCCAGAGCACGCCCCCCAGAGCACGCCCTCACCACAGAGCACAACACACGCACCACGATCCACCAAGGAGAAGAGCACAGTTTTTTGCATGGAGGATTGTGGTTTAAGGAGTGTCTTTTGTTTACTTTTTTGTGTCGGGACTTGTTGTTTTACCCCAATATCATCGCTGATAGCGGGGTATATTATTATTTTTCATTTTGATTATTTTGTGATATTTTTGTTAATTATTAAAAAAGGATTATTCTTTGGGAGACAACAGTCTGGACATTCCACATCTTTTGCATTGCACCATTCATCCTGTCACAGTAGGTCACATAGTTCAGTATGTCTGCAAGCAAGAGGCTCCCTTCTCAAGACCCAGCAGTTTGCCCTGTTTCTCAAGACACACAGTTTCATTCAGGGGATATGTCCCACAAGGCGCTGTTGGTGCACAGCTCCTGTATGTGTATTTGGGACATTGGCAACAGGGTGTCACTGCGTACAAACCCTGCTTTCCTCCCCAAGGTGATTACAGCCTTCCACATGAATCAGTCTGTGGAATTGGAGTCTTTCCATTCACCTGTGTGCTTTGGAGGAGGATAGGAGATTAAATTTCCTCTGCCTGGTGTGGGCATTGAGGTGTTACGTGGATAAGACAAGAGCTCTGCGTCATACTGACCAGCTCTTTGTCTGTCACGGTATACAGACCCTAGGACAGCCCCTCTCAAAACAACGACTGTCGCATTGGATTGCGGACAGAGTCTCTGTGGTGTATAACAGTGCTGGCTTACCCCCACCTCAGGGAGTAGCTGCGCACTCCACTAGAGGGTTATTATTATTATTATTTCTTTCTTAGCAGACGCCCTTATCCAGGGCGACTTACAATTGTTACAAGATATCACATTATTTTATTACATACAGTTATCCATTTATACAGTTGTGTTTTTACTGGAGCAATCTAGGCAAAGTACCTTGCTCAAGGGTACAGCAGCAGTGTTCCCCACCGGGGATTGAACCCACAACCCACAACCCTACTCCACACTGCTGCCCCGTGGCTACATCTTGGGCTTTCTTCAGAGGGGCCTCACTGTCTGATGTATGTATGGCGGCTAGCTGGGCTACGCCGCATATATTCTCCAGAAACATTTGACTATTTTCCAGGCTATTGTTTATAGCACACTGTAACGCGCAAGGAGACACTTTCTCATTATTATTACTTCCTCATTATTATTATTATTATTATTATTATTATTATTATTATTATTATTATTATTATAAAATAATAAATTTAAAATTTGAAGTACCTAATAGTTTGCCTTTAAGATTATTTATTTATTTGGGCTCATGCTCTTACAGAACACATAATGTTTAATTATTTTTATAATTTCGAAAAATATAATGCTTTATTTAAAAAGAATGCTATATATAAAATAAATCTACTTACATTTGTACACGTCTCTGTGCCATTTTTCTTACGGAAATGAAAAAAAAGCAATGTATTCTTGGTTCTTGTACTTCACTCGTACATGTGCCGAAGAGAATATTTTAGGGTGCATCGAAGTGCACTTCGGGTGCTCCCTACGCATTGGGACACTCTACAAGTTGGCCAACGGACAAAGTAGCACACTAAACTTCATATAGGGTGTGATTTGGGACACAGCCCCTGTTTGGCTAACAATGGCCGGGTTTCCACGCAGCTTAGAAAGTCATCACTCTCTCCACAGTCATTATTTATGACGTAGCACACGTACGACGCACATTCCACACGTTATATGAACTGCGCGTCTAAAACATTGTACAACTTTAAAGGGTGGGTAAATCATCTTCTCACGCTAAAAAGCCGCAGGTTATTATTATGTCCAGAAGCCATACCTTATGCTTACGAGACTTCAGCAGTGAAAATCCCGTTTGTGACATAACCTCGCACAACTTTCTACTATAACTAAGGCCATACCAAGCAACATTTTATTATGAGATCTGCTGGAAGTAGCCATGGCATGCATATATATATATATATATATATATATATATATATATATATATATATATATATATATATATTATCTGACACCATGTATTCAACATTTCAAATGATTGCCATTTGACTCGTATTGATTACCCTGCAAAGATGCCAGATATTGTAACAGGGCTCTGATTGGGTGGGCTTATTGTGAGGTCTCATTTGGTCACCAAGAAAATGTAATAAAAAAAACTATGGGAAACCAAACAAAAACCGAGGTAGATCGAACTGAGCTAAAATACCAACACTTCTGGGGCTCCTGAGTGGCGCATCCAGTAAAAAAGCACTCGCGTAGAGTGCAGGATGCGCCCTATAGTCTGGACGTCGCCGGTTCGACCCCTGTGGTCTGGCCGAGTGCCTGAGAACTTGCCTGTAAGCTGCCCAGAGCTGCATTGTCCTCCAACGCTGTAGCTCTGGGAGTCTGCAGTGTGTGCATCTATTGCTTTCTTATCCAGCAGACACCCTCATCCACTTTGTCCCTATGTACTCTATTTGTGCATCGGCAGGAAAAACTAATGCGGGCGCATCATCGTCCCTCAGTTTGGTTGGAGGAGGTTGTGCTTCACAGGTCTTTCTCTGACCAACAATGGATTGAAACATTTCAGGTGGACATGGAGCCGTCACCAATACATGTCCGTACACCTGTGCCGCTGCAGAAGCGAGTGGGTATTGCTCTGTACAAACTTCTCGGACCGCTGATTCGGCAGGACTGCGCACGGCAGAACGGGTGCCCACCTCAGCGGGAGCTGGGGTAGGCACCTGCAGTTCTCTTGTTATTGTGCGCAGAAATTTGGCATGCAACGCAACCACCTCTTGGTGCTGTTGATCAGCATGGTCCAGAATTCCAAGAGGTGGCTGTATTGCCGATCCTGCCTGACAGCGGTGCGTGCAATCAGACTGTACATCCTTCTGTACTCCAGGCGCATCAGGCGATGCTCCTGGATCAGCAGCTACAGTGTTCAAACCAACTTTAAATTTAAAGAATAACAGTTGTGAATTGCTTCACAGCTTTTGTTTTACATGTGAATCCTAAGAATATGTGAAAAAACATATCGCATATGCGCACACACTTAGCCTGACATGCGTAAAATGGCTTGATATCCCCAACCATTCGTTTTTTCACAAATTATTCTTCGGATTCACATGTAAAACAGAAGCTGTGAAACAATTCACAACAGGTCTTCTTTTAAAAAAGTTGTTTTGAAAATGCTAGCTGCTGTGGTTGGGGATATCAAGCACTTTTAATTGACACTGGGACGGTGGTGTGTATATGCGTTATGTTATTGTATTCACAAATTATTCTTAGGCTTCACAGGTAAAACACAGACTGTGAAACAATTCACATTTGGCATCCTTTAAATTAAAGTTGGTTTGAGCACTCTAGCTTCTGTGGTTGGTGAGATACAGCCATTTTCATTCATGTTGGGTTAGCTTGAGTCGAATATCAAATGAATATCAAACATCAAGCTAACTTTACCGCGGTAGCATATTTTAGTTTAGAAAAGTAAATGATGGCTGGCGTAATTACCATATTGTATTGATGGGGCTGGTATTTCACAGGATCTCTGGGAGGATGATAATTCCAGCAAATGGTCCAATGCCACTGCCATTGGCCGGTCACCCATGAACCGGTGCACTTTCTCCCAGAACCGAAATTGGGACCTCGAGCTTTGACCGCAGGATTGCAGGCATTTTCTCTCCTGCAGGTACAGATATTTCAGTTTCTTGAATTTATCTCGTACCTGCAGGAGCGTTCTATTTATACCAAGTTTAGCCAGAGCACCTGTAATACTGGTGAAAATGGTGGCATTTCTTTGGTGAGGTCGATCCAGTTCATCCATAACCCCCAGGTCCGCAATAATGTGGAGGAGGGAACGAGTTTCCTCATCCGTCCAGCGGACCTGGTGTTGCGTGCTGTCAGAAGGGGTGGAAGCTTGAAACATCCTGCGGGAAAAAAAAGCTACATTATTTGTAGTATTATTATTATGATAATAATGCTGGTCATAATGACCTAGTAGTTCTCATGCATCGTTCATAATACACTGAAATGAATAAATAATGTTATAAACTGCTGACATCATTGTATTGGTATAAATCAACATCTCTATATACAATTTATATATAATTTAGCCGCGACCCTCACCAGGAGAAGCGGATTGATAATAATGGATGGATGGATATTTAACTGATTTGTATTAGTAATGGGGCAGCAGTGTGGAGTAGTGGTTAGGGCTCTGGACTCTTGACCGGAGGGTCGTGGGTTCAATCCCCGGTGGGGACACTGCTGCTGTACCCTTGAGCAAGGTACTTTACCTAGATTGCTCCAGTAAAAACCCAACTGTATAAATGGGTAATTGTATGTAAAAAAATAAATAATGTGATATCTTGTAATCATTGTAAGTTGCCCTGGATAAGGGCGTCTGCTAAGAAATAAATAATAATAATAATAATAATAATAATAATTAGTAAGATTGAGATAAGGAAAATCTTACTTATGCTACAGAGGAGGACAGAAAGACCGTTCCCAGAGAAGAGCATTCTTTTATATAGGGGAAGTGGAGGAGGTATCGTGTTATTTCATGAAAGTCTATCGTTAAGTATTTTGCACGACTGTGGAGTTTGTTGCTATGGGACTAATTAGGCCAATTAGCGCGCACTTTACTGTGCTTTACCAAAGTGTAATGACACTTTAGTCGCACACTTTTTTTGCCATGCACTTTTGGAACGAACACAATCATGCGTCATGTCATGAATGCACGATAATAGCGTGATTAAAACTTGCATGTAAATACCGCCACTGATCTTGTGTGCTGTAGATACCTGATGGAGTTTAATATTTCAGAAGCAGAATTAAATAAGTGGGGTAATGCTGGAATTTGATATGTACAACATGCATCCAGTGCATAAAACAGACATATTTCATCAGAGGCAATTGCTCCAGGAACATCCACATAAGTACCCCTAAACCTCCTCCGAACCTAAAATCATTATTTTACACCACATCTTTAACTGCTTCAAACTAATTCAATACATTTTACCTTGAGAAGTGAATTGTATACTCATATTATTGGTCAAGAACAATAATAGCTACTAGATTGTGCTAAAACATCTAAACATACACATTCATTGTATTTGTATTTTACATTCAATTTTTTCAATACAAAATAGAGCAGTCTGCTGTTTTGAGTAATTTTTAATAGACTGAGTACTACTGTACAGTAGTGGTACCAACTTGTTTTGAAGACACCAGGTTGGACTTTTACACCCCACTTGGAAAGTTTCAGCATCATCACTGCAGAAAAAATACTAAGCGCAGCTTTTGAAGCCCTGTAAGCTACAAACCTAGGGATAGGAACTTCACCTGAAAGAAGAAACATGCTTTAATATTCTGTGTTAATTGTGAAGGTGCAATAACCAAGGCCCCTTTAGCAGGAGCAACATTCACAATGTCCTCCCTTTTGTTGTGTTGAAGAGATTATGGTTCTTCACCAGTTTTTTTTATATTTATTTGAAATACAACGCTGTAGAATTACTGTAAAGGTTGCTGCTCTGATTAGCACTCCTTTAAGCCCCTTAAACAGATAAAGAATGGTATTAAAAAATGAAGCCTTTCTTCCTGTCAGTACAACACGTAGAAAGTACCGCAGCAGGCAGGCAGGGCTTCCACAAGCATATAGGGCTTCCACAAGCACTCTCTGCTTGACCCTGTCAAATCTGGCTTCCGCTCTGCTCACTCCACTGAAACCGCCCTCCTGTCTGTCACTAACTCACTAAACTCTGCCCGAGATGCCTCTCTCTCCTCTGTCCTAATTCTCCTCGACCTCTCTGCTGCCTTTGACACTGTCACTCTATACTACTATCCTCTCTTGCTGACCTGGGAATCTCTGGCACTGCTCTCCAAACGCATTTACCAGGTAACCTGGCATGGAGCAACCTCCACACCTCGCCCTCTCTCAACAGGAGTCCCCCAAGGGTCAGTCTTGGGTCCTCTCCTGTTCTCTCTCTACACCCGCTCCCTGGGCCCCCTCATCGCATCCTATGGTTTCTCATACCATTTCTATGCTGATGATGCTCAGATTTTCCTCTCCTTCCCCACCTCTGACTCCACCATCCCCTCCCGTATCTCTACCTGTCTGTCTGCTATCTCCTCCTGGATGTACTCGCATCACCTCAAACTCAGCCTCTCTAAATCTGACCTCCTCTTCTTTCCTTCCTCCTCCTCCCCCTCCTCTGATCTCTATCTCCATTCCTCTGGAATCTACCACACTCTTTCTCTCCTCCTCAGCTAAGAACCTCAGAATCACCCTGGACCCCTGCCTCTCATATTCCCAGCACATCTCCACTCTGGCACGCACTTGCCGATTCTTCCTGAGCAACATACGAAGAATCCGACCCTTCCTCACCAACTACGCCACCCAGCTCCTTGTCCAGGCCCTGGTACTCTCCCACCTAGACTACTGCAACTCCCTCCTGGCTGGCCTCCCTGCGTCCGCCACCCGTCCGCTCCAGCTCATCCAGAACTCCGCTGCTCGCCTGGTGTTCTCTCTGCCTCGCTTCTCCCACGCAACTCCACTGCTCCGCTCACTCCACTGGCTCCTGATCACCGCTCGCATCCAGTTCAAGACTCTTGTACTCGCCTACAGATGCCTTGACCAGACTGCACCCAGCTACCTCCAGACCCTCATCTCGCCCTACACCCCCACTTGACCTCTCTGCTCCTCCTACACTAGAAGACTGGCTCTACCTCATCTACACTCCCCTGCCTCCAGAGCCCGCTCCTTCTCCACCCTCGCCCCGCAGTGGTGGAATGACCTTCCTACAGATGTCAGGACTGCCCAGTCCCTGACCACCTTCCAGCGCCTCCTCAAGACCCACCTTTTCAGACAGCACCTGTAGAACTACTCTTTTCCCTCTGGACACTGTCACTCTTCCCTAATGTGCTAATCTATATATATATATATATATATATATATATATATATATATATATATATATATATATATATATACACACACAATAATATAGTCTTCAGGTGTCACTGATGCGCGCTGTGCCAAGGACACCCTGGCCGATCTAGGCTCTCCCCACCCGGGTGGCGCTCGGCCAATTGTGCGCTGCCCTCTGGGAACTCCCGTCCACGGTCGGCAGTGGAATAGCATGGACCCGAACCGGCGACCTCCACGCTATAGGGCACATCCTGCACTCCATGTGGAATGCCTTTACCGGATTCGCCACTCAGGATCCCCCCCCACAAGCATATATATGACTTGAGAAATATCCCACCCTCTGAGCCTTGATGACATGCCAAGCCCACTAAATTAATTTACACAAATTGCTTCTTGTCAGGGTCTGGGTAACCTTATTTATGATGCTGCCAACCAGCCAATGCAGAGAATCACTTACAGGTTAAGTATTGCATATACTGCAGGGTATAATGCAGGCTGAAGTAATGCTGCAAGGAGACAGAGAACCCCAATGCATATTGGCAAGGTCAGCACTTACAGTTCAGGTTCACCATGTACTTAATATTATCAAATTGAACCAGTTATACCCCTGACCTGGTTCCAAAGCTTTTAATAACTGAATTGAACCTCCTGAACCATAAAAGAGTCAGAGTTCCCTACCCCTCCTTATTGTATATTTTTCAGAATGTACTTAAGTGAATACAACTACAGGGTGCATTGCGTTTATGGGGAAATAATAGTCTTCAGAGTGGATAAAAAAAAAAGACTAAGCCATATTATACTAGTGAGTACGCAATATGATGTAGGTATTATATGGCAAAAGTTTTTGTATTTACTTTTTAAAGTTTTAAGTTAGTTATGGGATGCTTCCACTGTGAGTCATTGGGCTTGTCAACAGATTGTGGTTGCTATGCTTGTTTCTCCACACTGTATTGTTTTATCGCAAGGTGACAGCATTTGGAATCCCAATGAAAGTGAATGGCAGAGAGATCGTACTGATAAGGTGAGTGTGACCGGGCAGAAGCCCTGCCTCTAAATAGGGTAGTGAGATTTATTATTTTGACTTTAAATTTGGCAGGGATGGGGCTAATTCCATCCCTGCCAGAATCCATGTGCAGAATGTGGCTGGGTCTTGTTAACTAATGGTCAGTCAAGCCCCAGCCACATGGCAGATGAAGGGAGCCAGACCCTTTGTTTGCTGGAGGTAGTTAGGAGAAGAGCTGGGAGTAGCAGGCTGTACTCTCAGCTAGCACACTGTGATAGCATTGCTTGGGTGTGAGTTTCTTTTCTTTGTCAATTGATTTGTTTGTTTAACCTTTTCTTTTTGTTTAATAAAAGTGCACACCAGCGCTTAAAACTACAGCTGTCTGTTTCTGAGTCTCTCTCCTGCCGGTAACCAGCCTTGCCAGTAACACTATCCTTTCACAGTGTAATAAATGGAATTGCGTATACAGAGGACTGATAGTGCCACATCACCAGATACAAAATGGTTAAAGGTCATACCTGCTCTTAAAGTGCCCTTTCCTTTATTTTGTGGTCTTGCCTATATTGTATAATACATGTATATGGTTAACCTTAAATGTCTGAATCTGGCCAAAATAATGTTTGATGACACTATTGAAGTTTTTTTGTATATGTGTTTATTTTCTTTTAAAAAATGAGAGATTGTATCTTTAAATGAGAACTGCCTTATGTGAAATTGGTTCTATATATAATGGCCTGAATATGCTCAGGGTTCAGTTGAGCTCTAACCTTGAAGATGAATACTATAGAGACTCTTATGTGATATTCTTTCTGTAGTATTTTTTGTTTAGTTTTTCTTTCCTATAAAGAAATTTGTTTTTCTTTGCACTTTTATTGTGGTGTGTTTATCATCCTTTTGGCAAGCCAGACCCAGTCACAATGACCAACCTTCTTTTTTTATATATTTCTCATAAAATAGAATCTTAAAACTTTAAAAATGACCTTTTGTCAATATGAAACAATTCACACACTACAAATTAATACTGCAAGGGCTAGACATATTTTGCAAAGTAGGCAGCACAAATTGTTCAAGGGAACAATTTGTGCTGTATAGGATAAAAGTCTGTGATTCGCTACAGACAACTCAATCCAGACAGAGACAATAATGGGAAAGAAATGCATGATCAGTGAAATACCCAAATTTAAAAATAACTATCTGAGATTAAGGGAACCGAGACAGACAAATAAGCCAGAAGGGACCTGGAGCAAAGGAGTACAAAAAAGCAATTGGCCATTTATTTCCTTAATAATATCTGAAATATTTTGAATAATTTAGAATACAGGTGAATACGGTGAAATATTTGGAATACAGACTGATAAAAAAAAGATAAAAATGTTTTGGTCAGGAAGGGTATCAAATCAACCAATGTCTCCTGCAAAACCTGCCCAGGTAGTTTCAATCAAATATGCACTTTCATTTTGATTTCATTATAGACGAAAATGTCAGCCTAAACTCAAAGCCAACTTCAGCGCCTACCCAAACTTTACACAATCATTTTCTATGAACTAACTATCATGTGCTCATACTTTGACCAACTAACAGTTGACTGTGGTGATTACTGATGATCTTAGTAGACTATAAATGTTCAGATTTACTTGTCAGCAGTAGCATTTAATGGGTTAGCGAGAGCTTGGAAAAGTTTGTATTTTTGATTTCATCCATACAGAACAAACAGAATTTCACTGATAATTTGTAGCATGTACAACTATGGCCAAATATTTTGCATCACCCTATAGAATTAACCAATTTTGCTTCATAAAGTCGAATGAAACCTGCTGAATAACATTACGTTAACAAATGAAATTGCATACCGCTTTATAGTTTTCCATATACTTAACAAAAAACTGACAAAAATTTAAAAATGTGACATTTCAAAATCTAACATCAAATAGTGTACTACTATTATGGCTTCTGGTAGACTTTCGCAATATCCTTTTGTAGTTTCTTTGATTACATGACGTTTTATAAAATATCAAAATAATTTATAATTATATATATATATATATAAAAATTATGTCACAATCCTAAAATTCTAGGTGATGCTAAACTTTTGGTCATAGCTGTAGAGTAACAGCAGTGTATGCCCTACTTGCCATGCTGGAGGTGTTGACCAGTCTGCCCTTGCCCTGACTAGTCGGCGATGAAGCCCAGGATTTCTGCATTGTTTACAACACCCCAGAACCCTTTGAAAAACCAGAACAAGACCTCTTAGTGGCTGGGCGGTGACGTCGGGACAGAAGCAGGAACGTAAACACTGACACCAAGTACTACAATTCAAGGCGACGTTTTCCGTTTTATTTTTAAATAACAAAAATAAACAAAAAGTTCAAAAAAAAAAACACACTGTGCTCACAGAGCAAAATAAAAGTTCAAACAAAACAAATCTCAAACATTAAATAACACAGGTCAGGCTGGGCAACTGCTGTTACTGTTCCTGTATTTAATTTTTAAGTTTTGTTCTCGTTCTCGTTCTCGTTCTCGTTCTCTCCACTCTCGCTCCTCATACACCCCACCCAGAGCGCAGAGAGCTGCAGGCTTTTATGCAGGTGACCATCTCCCGATTTAGCAACAAATTAAATCACTTAATTAATTCGGGAGATGGCCACCTTCTGCACGAGGTTTTCTAATTATTCCTGGCAGAGGACGAGCACCCACTCTCGCCTCTGCCAGAACACATTTTAAAATAAAAACAATAACAAACACACGCCGCTTCGCTGTCATAAATAATAAATACATAAACAAACACAAAATAACACAGGGGTGGAGGGGGAAACACCGTTCTAAAATAAAGAAATACATTTAAACAGCAAGGCTTACTGCTACAGGCATGCAGGCACTTCAGGGTAAAGAGAGTACTGTCCTTTAGTGTGGGGAACAAAAATCTGAGAAACATTTCTTATATGTTTAGATTTTATTTAAATATTTCAATATATACCCATTCTTCTTTACATGTATATATATATATATATATATATATATATATATATATATATATATATATATATATATATTCACATTTGTTCATATAACATAATTTATAAAAAGACTCCAAAAGATGCAAAGGGAACCAATCATATTAAATAAAATAACACAGAACAGTGTTTCTCTCATTTCTATAAAAGTACATTTGGTGGGGTAATGGGTTTATTTTTGTCCTGAGATACGTTTTGTAATGTGGTACAAATTATGCTTTTGTTTTGTAGCAGATTCAAAATATTTTAATGTTCATTTCAAATTTGAAAGAATATTCAAACACAAAAATTGTTGTTCCCAGCACTAGTATATATTAAATATTACATATTCAAAGTGTGTTGTTATGTATGTTGTTAATCCTGAGCTCAGGACATTCTTTTGTTTTAGTTGCTGCTTGTCATAGATAACACAGGCTAGTGTCTTTAGAAAAGAGCCATTTTGAAAACAAATTCCCTTTAGTTTTGGTGACACTTGCACTTACTAATATAAAAATACTGGCTGATCCAGCCTACATTAGTCTATGGAAATGCATTATAATTTGATTGAACATAATGTTAGATAACAAGAAACTATTTAGATGAACTTCAGGAGACCTTAACCTCCAATTTAACCTTGAAGTTGTAAACATTTTATTTTGTTATTGTTTTATAAAACTTGTGCAAATTGCAGTTAAGTTATAAAACATGAACATGAAACTACAGTTGTTACAGTAAGTGCCAAATTATAGTTCTAATTACTTAGAACACTGCCATAGACTTCTACAAAAAATACAGAATACACAACAAGATACTAAAAACAGTATTTTTCAAGTCAATTTAGATATATAAAAATGCTGTGATTCTCAAATAAATCACATTGGAACAGATGTATTAATTGCTTTACACCAAAATGCAATTTGCACCATTTGGGGGGGAAAAAATACTGTTAATGTGACATAACTAGCAAATGACTTAAAACAAGTTTGTAAAATAATACCCAGAATACTTTTTTGTGTTGCTTGTTTGGTTCCATTAGTATAATTATTATTATTTGTAACAGTTCCTTTACATTACAGTTCAATTTTCTCATAATGAATCTGGCTCATTGTTAATTCCACATAATATACAAGCACATAAAACCCTTGAATGCATTTAACCCAAGAAAGGGTTATAATGCTGCTTATCTGTAATCAGTACTGCCCTCTTACCTACTGATAACAGCTCCACAGACTTGCACAATCTGGAACTGGAGATAAGGAAATCCAAAGAGAGTAGGAGCAAACCGGTGTAGCCAGGTAGTTTAATATAACAAAGAGGCTCCCCAATGAAGACCAAAAACAGGCTCCAGACGCACCATAGCCCCCAGCTTAAACCCCCCTCTCGCCACTCTCAGTATAACGAGATAACAAGGCTGTGTGTAGAGGCTGGATACTCTATGAAAAGAAACACATCAGCAAATCAGTTTCAACACAATCAGACATATAATTAATACTAGGCATGTATACAACTAAGGCCAAAGGTTTTGCATCACCCTATAGAATTAAAACATTTTGCTTCATAAAGTCAAATGAAGCCCGCTGAATAATGTTATGTTAACATATTGAATAACACACCGCTTTGTAGTTTTCCCATATAAAATCTGACATGTCATATTGTACTATTATGGCTTAAGGTAGACACCTGCGACATCATTTTGTAGTTTCTTTGATTACATGATGTTAAATAAAAGATCTCCCGAGGTGTAGTAGGTCTTGTAGTGAAACACAGGTAGGAGACTTGAATTGCAGTTCAACAACACTCTTGGTGTTCTTTATTTTTGCATGGCGCGCTAACTTCATGTCACGTGGCCCTTGCTAGCCGTTTACCCGTAACAAAAACTAATGTTAAACTTAAGTTCTTCAATAATGCGTTTGCTCTCTTTAGCTTCTCTCGCCAACTCCACACACACACACACACACACACACACACACACACACACACACACACACACACACACACACAAGTTTTCAGTTTTATTTTTAATCAGGTGGCAAATTTAGCTGATTCTGTTTCATAATTAAACTCAGAAAAAGCTGTTAATTGCTAAACAATCCTTGTTTTACCTTTATGTCTTGCCAGAGTCTAATTTTGGTCCCTTCAATTTTATTTCAAACAGTGCGGACAAATTACGTAAATTGTTCGTCCGCTATCCTACTTTTAACTCGCATTTCACTGGGCGTGAGCTGGGGGGGAAAGATAAGGCAGAAGAAGCAGCAAGGAGCAGTTAGTAGGACAGAATGTGGTCACCGACTGGGGCCGACGCTGTCGACATCCCAGGGGCGGAGGACCCGGCAACCGGAAACAGGATAGAAAAGAAGTCACAGACTGGGGCCGACGCTGTCGACATCCCAGGGGCGGAGGACCCGGCAACCTGAAAACACATATGAGGGTTAGACTTGAAAAGCCACCCCTCGGGAGGAGATGAGAGAGGTACCCAGCATTTGAGGCTTATGTAAGGGGCGCTCGTAAAACCCCTGATTGGCCGAGACATCACACTGCCTGGGACCTGAAAATAAGGACAGAGCATTGAGGTTAGTATAGGACTCGGCACGAGTGACCACGTCCTGAAGAGAGGCAGAATAGAAGAGAGCCTCGAGTGAGATGAGCGCAGGAGCTGCGACAGGACAGAGTTTGGCCGGGGGTCCGCTCTGACTCACGCGGTGAGAACCCCTGAAGGTAAGGGAGGCGGCTGCCTAGCCCTGAGGTCGGGGAAGTGAGCCTCACTTGCCCCCCAGAGATGACCGATGCGAAGGCATGTAGAAGGTGGAGGAGGGGAGGAGGAGGAAAAACGAAACACTAGACAGAAAAGGTGCAGGTGATCAGGTCTTAAATAGTAAATAGAACTAATTAACTGGAGATTAGAAAATTGAAAGATTAGAGATTAGCGGCCCCCCCCCAGCTCCACGCCCCCCGAACCTCGCAAGCTAACATTTCACTGGGCGTGAGCTGGGGGGGAAAGATAAGGCAGATGAAGCAGCAAGGAGCAGTTAGTAGGACAGAATGTGGTCACCGACTGGGGCCGACGCTGTCGACATCCCAGGGGCGGAGGACCCGGCAACCGGAAACGGGATAGAAAAGAGGTCACCGACTGGGGCCGACGCTGTCGACATCCCAGGGGCGGAGGACCCGTCAACCTGAAAACACAAATGAGGGTTAGACTTGAAAAGCCACCCCTCGGGAGGAGATGAGAGAGGTACCCAGCATTTGAGGCTTATGTAAGGGGCGCTCGTAAAACCCCTGATTGGCCGAGACATCACGCTGCCTGGGACCTGAAAATAAGGACAGAGCATTGAGGTTAGTATAGGACTCGGCACGAGTGACCACGTCCTGAAGAGAGGCAGAATAGAAGAGAGCCTCGAGTGAGATGAGCGCAGGAGCTGCGACAGGACAGAGTTTGGCCGGGGGTCCGCTCTGACTCACGCGGTGAGAACCCCTGAAGGTAAGGGAGGCGGCTGCCTAGCCCTGAGGTCGGGGAAGTGAGCCTCACTTGCCCCCCAAAGGATGGACCCCCGGCACCTACGAAAATTCCCACACCGTGAGACAAACAAGACAGAACATGCCAACGCATAACATAAACAAACAAACAAAAGACCAGAAGGACGAACAAAGGGGAATTAGTAAATTTGTTAATGGGATGTGACTGTGTATACCTGACTATGTGTATACCTGCCGCTCAGTGGAGAGGAAAAAACCCCTCGAAGCGAATTTAGGGGTAAACCTCAGGTGGCCCCGGCGAACAGGTAGCCCCCACTCCGGGCATGCTAGCAATTTTAAAATGGGCTGCTGCTATATCGAAGGGAGATGAATGGACGTAATAGTCTACTGCGGAAGAGGACCAGCGGCCCATGGTCTTGATCAGACTGTGATTGATGCTGGCTCTTGCAGCGGAGGTAGCTGCACCTATACGAAATGAATGGGGAGAATACAGCTGAGGAGGGAGGCCTGTTCTAGAAAGGAGGGAGGAGAGCTGGGCTGATTAGGAGATTTTCGTCGCTGCAGGGAAGCTTGAAGCTGAAGAAACTGTGTATTCTGAGCTTCCGAGGAAGCCGAAGAAGGCTGTGAGTGATGTTGGCCCTCGCAGCAGAGAGGGCTGTGCCTACGGAATGATTGGGGGGGGGAGGCCCGCTCTGGAGGCAAGGTAGGTTGGAATCCAGTGACGAGTGATCCTAGGAGCGAAAGAAATCAATGAGGGGGTGAAGTAGAGGAGGGAGGCTTGCTCTGGAGGGTGGAAGGAGGGGCGATGAGTGATGATAGGAGCGAGAGGAATCAATGAACCGAGGGTCCTGGGGGGGGGGGGGTTCTTGCTGGGGAGATACCTTGATGATGAAAAGGGGCAGATAGGGGACTCTACTTGACAGCTGAATGGACTAACCACGTTGAAATTGATCCCTCTTGGAGGTACGACCGAATGGTGAAGTAAATCAGAAGCAGAAGAAACTGCGAGTTCTGAACGCAATAATCTACTGCGGAAGAGGACCAGCGGCCCACGGTCTTGATCAGACTGTGGTTGATGTTGGCTCTCGCAGCGGAGGTAGCTGCACCTATACGAAATGAATGGGGAGAATAGAGCTGAGGAAGGAGGCCTGCTCTAGAAAGGAGGGTGGAGAGGTTGGCTGATTAGGAGATCTTCGTCGCTGCAGGGAAGCTTGAAGCTGAGGGAACTGTGAAGTCTGAGCTTCTGAGGAAGCCGAAGAAGGCCGAGAAGCAGATGAGATACCTTGACGTTGAAAATAAGGGGCAGATAGGGGAATCTGCTTGACAGCTGAATTAACTGACCGCGCTGAAATGGATCTGTCTGGAGGTACACAACTGAATGATGGCGTAAATTAGAACTGTGAATTCTGAGCTCCTAAGGAGACCGAAGAGGGCTCAGATGCAGATGATCTCCATAGGTAGATCCTTGTATGGGGAGAAGCGGCGTTTCAGAAGAGTAGAATGAGCAAACTGAGAATGGTCATTGATGCGGACAGCGGGAAGGTGAGGCAGAAGGGAAGGCTCTTAAGAATCAGCTGTTAGGCAGATGGTCTCCATGAGGAGATCTTCGTAAGGGGACAAGCAAACTTTCCAAAGAGTAGAGATAAGTGAATGGGGAATGTCTGTTGATATAGGCAGGCTGGAAGGTGCAGCGGGGGGGGGAACTTTGAAGATTCCGGAAAGAGTCAGACAAACTACTGGTATGGAGAGAATGGTGGGAAGAAAAAATCCCTAGCTGGACGATGAAAGCCATGATCTGGTTTGATTTGAAGGAATAGGATGAATCAGATTCTGGCACAGAATGTTTAAAACACTGACCAAGCTGTACAATATGAAGCTGTCGAAGGAGGGAGAGAGCTGCAGATACGAAATGCTGAGCAGATTGAAGGAGGTTACTGAGAGGATGATTCAGTCAAATGACAGCTGGTGAATCGGGGGGGGGGGGGGGGGGGGGCACGCAGCAGACGGGACCAGTCGACGGAACTTGAACACTAAAAGTGGAGGCCGAAGGGGAGCTGGAACTGACAGTTGAGGTAGCAGCTGGAACTGACGAACGTGTGTAAATCGACTGCTGGGGAAGCTCAGCACGGTTTGTGCTCCATTTACTGGAATGGAGGGCAGAGATGAGATGTTGACTATCCTATGTGTCAGTGAATACGGGATCGATCTGTGGTCTGCTCCTATCATGTCTGCTTGAAATGGAAAAGGTGAACTCACATTGAGAGACTGGGTTTCACAACTCCAGTTATTCTCCTAGAGTGGAACTCCTTAACTCATAAACAAGACAGATTTCCAGTCTCACCGCGTCTCTCACCATGTATTAATGCTGTAATATTTGAGAGGATGTGTGGACATATAAATAGATTGCTGAGAAAGACAAGCACCTCGTATTTGTGATTAGATGGGGATTAGCATTAGCCTTGACTGCGGAATGCTTCCACGATCTGCGTATTGGAGGAAAGCGGAAGCGTTGGAAGATCTGGAGTAGTGCAGGTCCAGATTTAGACTGAACTAAAGCAACTTGCATGCTAGAACAGTGAGTAGATCTGAAGAGGGAGCAGAGATCTGCTGCAGGGAGGAGCAATTAACAGTAGAGGATGGGATCTGCTGGACGGTGCAGAGATCTGAGGAAGTAAACAAAGAAGTGCTGTCAATAATGAGCGGTGGTCTGCTGTAGAGAGAGATCTGCTGATGCAGTGATCTGTTATTGTGAATGGTGGACTGCCATTGGTAGAGCGTGGTGGTCTGCTGCAGAACGCCGATATCTGCTGAAGCAGGGATCTGTAATAGTGAATGGTGGATTGCCATCGGTAGTGTGATGATCTGCTGTAGAGCACAGACATCTGCTGAATGCGGTGGATATTGGACTGTGAGTTAAAATGATTTAGATGAAGCCAGAGATGGAGAATACATAGAGCTGAGGCTGCTGTAGAACCTAAGAGGATGAAGAATCCGCTGCTCTGAGGCTGTTGAAATATCTATAGATTTGGTCAGGAGCAGTCGGCCTCAAAGGGGCGGGGGGAGGGGGGTAAGAGTTGAAATTGAAGAATGTCATTTGATATAGATAGACGGAGGATGAGGCAGGAGGGGAACTCCCGAGAATCCATCCGAGTGAGAACTGCGGGAATAGATAGAAAAGCTGTAGTGTCCGAGCTTTGCAGCGAAACCAAACTGGTTTAATGTATAGAGAGAGAGCTTGTGGTATTATACTGCCATCCAGAGGTTATGATTGGAATTACATCATTGACCTGAGTGAATCAGGGTAGAATCTAAGAAGTTATTACGATTAAAATCCTTGTCTATGTAGAACAACATTTGCTTATTCCTTTAGATTTGAATAATACATTTTCTAGACATGTTTAGGACAGATAGTCATGAATAGAAATAAGTTAACGCAATATTTAGATGTTATGGTTCGGCGCGTTGAATTCGTCTCTGCCAGTTGTGAAAGCGCAGCAACAGGAAGCCGGAAGATTGCAGTGCTGAGGCGCAGAGCACGCAGAGCCTGATGAAGCTGCCTGGTCACCATGACAACTTACCACTCCCCGCAGTCACTCAATAAGGGCGTTGCCGTGGTAACCATAGTCTGTGAGGCGCCGGTGGAAAAGTTACAGTACAATAGTGTAGTTGGAGAATGTTGTGACCAGTCGAGTCACGAGCCGCCACTAGTTAAAAATTGAGTTTAGAATGGGCTGGATACGACTTTAAAAGGTTGAACGTAGCTGATGGAGGTCCAGGGCAGAATCTTCTGATGAAACGGTAATTGTGCTGGCTCAGTGGGAGCGAGGGGAGGGGCATCTGATTACAAGCGAGGAGTAAAGAAGGATTAAGCCGACAAAACTTCGTGGTAGAATTAAATAGAGCTAAGGTAAGGCAATCACAGACAACGGGAATGAGGATGTCATGTTGAAGGAGCTTGGAAGTTTAACGGGGGACCAGACTTTCTGATAAAGTTGCAGACAAGTTGAGTATTGAAGCTGCGCTTTGGACGGCTATGATGCCGAGGTGGAGACCGGATGGAACAGGAAAGAGTAACGTTGGAGCTCTTGGAGCCGAAAAGAGAAGCTGACTGAAAAGAAAGATCACCTGAGCAGGTAAGAAAATGATTGATAATATCTTGGCAGCGATGTGCAGAGAAACGACCTGCGTGAGCGAGGCAACGAAGTTTAGATATTAGAGGTGAAGCACGAAACGACGGCGTCTGAGCGTTTGCTAAAAAACGAAACACTAGATAGAAAAGGTGCAGGTGATCATGTCTTAAATAGTAAATAGAACTAATTAACTGCAGATTAGAAAATTGAAAGATTAGAGATTAGCGCCCCCCCCCCCCAGCTCCATGCCCCCCGAACCTCGCAAGCTAACATTTCATGTTTGTAGTCGCCTAATTTAACGTTGTGCTTTTGTTATTTTCCGCACTAGTTTAACAGGGATGCCCTTACAGGTTTTTTTAAACATAAAAATGAATACTTAGTGGAGAGTGTACACTAACAGCAAGTCAGTTATAAATCGAAAAGTAAAGTTTTTTTTGCTAAGCAGTCAACACCGTCAGACAAAAAAATTGCAAACAGAAACTAAAAGAATAAAGCTGTATTTTTTTTTTCTCTTAGCTGTATTGCTTTTTTTCTTAGCTGTATTGTAATCTCTTTGCTATATTGTAATAACTTCCAACTAACAATTCTGTGTTGTAGCAACGTTGTGAAAAAGTTGCGTTTTGGTTATGGCAACGTTTGAATTCAACATTGCTGCAACATTATTTTGTATGGTTTGAATAACATGGCCACTACGTTGTAGAATACCGTTG
This sequence comes from Acipenser ruthenus, assembly GCF_902713425.1. Taxonomy (NCBI): domain Eukaryota; kingdom Metazoa; phylum Chordata; class Actinopteri; order Acipenseriformes; family Acipenseridae; genus Acipenser; species Acipenser ruthenus. The sequence continues at coordinate 16,478,697 of NC_081207.1, read as the reverse complement.
TGAAAACGTTGCCACTACATTGTACAATTAAATTGTGGACACCTTGTCAGAATATGAAAATAATTACAAATAATTCAAATTACTGTAGTGTAGCATTAATGTTAGTTGCTATACATTTATTTTCTTTTAACAATAATGAAATAAAAAAGGAAACCAAAATGTTAAGATAAGGTAAATAAAGTGTAGTATGGTGCATAAACTAAATATTCCAGTCTTGTGAGTTTTAGCAAGGAATGACACTGAGACAAAGTGTCAAATTAAATTTTAGTTCATTGTCTGTCCCAACCCCCCAACAATGATTGGGATCAGCAATCAATACCACAATAAACAATGATATTTAACAACAGTACAAGGCAACCGCAATCTCTGTGGCAGGGATCTGCAGGCGCTCAGGACAGGTACTTTTCGCTGGAGCTACGCAGTCAGAGGTGGACACAGGGTGAGTGGACACAGGGTGGTTGTGCTGGTTGTCGCTCCTCACAGTAAACCTTCCTGAAAAGAATGTTTTATATTAGAAGCTATTCTATTGTTTTCACACATGTAAAACATTAACCGGTATGAAATCAGGGAAAACAAAAAAAAGTTACAAAATACACGTTAGTGAATGCAGCCATAATACCCAACAATGTCCCTGCTTTTAAATTTAAAATGTACTGTATATATCAAGTTTGAACTCTAAAAATAAAATCAGTAAATGTACATGTGAAAATACACAATTAATGTTATACCATCACAATAGCATAAGAATCCTTCAGAACATTGAAACATTTACAAGTTTCTTTGGGGGGGATAAAACATACCATCATGAATTTTCAATCTAATTAATAACTAAATGTAATTTTAAGCGCAGGTTACATCAGGCTTTGTTTAGAAATCGAGAGCCTGTTGTCATGGAAACGTGATGTACCACTTTGTAGCGTTTGTCTGTCAGCAGTACAGAATCTAGTCTTGGAACTTTGCAGTACCTGAGGTGATCCAAAGGCGAGCGTCCTGGTTGCGGTAGAATGTTTAGCCTCACATGGAAGTCTAAAAAGTGAGCGTCTTAAATATCTGAGGTGACCTACAGACGACAATATATAGGGCAAGAAATAAATAAATGGATTAAAATGTAAAGTACGATGATCAGCCACGAAGCTTTTATACTTGGGTCATACACACATACAATTTACATAAATTATATGAACCAAACACACACACACAGGGACGCGAACGTCTCCAAAGATAACAGTTTAAATTTTTCTCAAATTCAATTTCTAAATTTATTTATCAATTTAATTATATAAATACCCTTATATTAATACACTTAAATTAAAAAATATCCTTACCTTGAGTGTCTTCGTTTCGAATGAAGAGGCTAAAAAAAAAGCCTACTCTTATCTGTCTACCTCTAGTGGGCAAAACATTCGGCAGAATTTTGTGTTTACATACACACCCAATTAGAGGACACAAACTGGGCTGTTGTCTGGAATCTGATTGTCATTGCATATACAGTAGTATTATGTTGATTAGAGAAAAAAAAACGGAATACAATGTATTAAAACGAGGAAAGATAGGCCTCCTGCGCTTTACCTTGAGTGCACATCACATGCCACTATGGATCTCGGGGGTTTGTAAAAATCTCTCAAATTATTACTGGGGAAGTATTCCCATAAAAGTGACCCATATTTTACAGTAGTATGTTTCGTCTTGATAAATATTTCTGTTTTCGGATCCGCATTTTTTTCTTTTTATCAACATAAGGTTAAATGACGAATGTGGTTGAAAATTTTGAGAGCGAGTTAACCCTAACCCTTCCTATATATATATATATATATATATATATATATATATATATATATACACACACACACACACACACACACATATACAGTGCCTTGCAAAAGTATTCAGACCCCTGACCAATTCTCTTATATTACTGAATTACAAATGGTACATTGAAATTTCATTCTGTTTGATATTTTATTTTAAAACACTGAAACTCAAAATCAATTATTGTAAGGTGACATTGGTTTTATGTTGGGAAATATTTTTAAGAAAAATAAAAAACTGAAATATCTTGCTTGCATAAGTATTCAACCCCCGTGCTGTGGAAGCTCCCAGTTTACACCAATGAAAGAAATTGCCCTAACGAGGACACAATTACCTTACCATTGGCCTCCACCTGACCAAAAGTTGCTGTCACATTTTCTGGATAAAAACCCCACTGTTGAAGGATCATTGGTCAGGCTGTGAATCTGATGGAAAATGAAGACCAAAGAGCATTCTACAGAAGTTAGAGATAAAGTAATACAAATGCATAGATTAGGGAAAGGGTACAAAATAATATCCAAGTGTTTGGATATCCCAGTGAGCACAGTTGGATCAATAAATCAGGAAGTGGAAGCTGCATCACACCACCCAGGCACTGCCAAGAAAAGGCCGTCCCTCAAAACTCAGCGCTCAAAGAAGGAGACTTGTGAGAGAAGCCACAGAGAGGCCAACAATCACTGAAGGAGCTACAGAATTCAGTGGCCTGGAGTGCACCAATTGGTGCACCAATCAACCATATCGAGAGCTCTGCATAACACTGACCTGTATGGGAGGGTGGCAAGAAAGAAGCCGTTACTCAAAAAGTACCATCTGAAAGCACGTCTGGAGTTTGCCAAAAAGCATTAGAGTGACCCAGCTGCGATGTGGGAAAAGGTTTTGTGGTCAGATGAGACCAAGATAGAGCTTTTTGGCCAAAACTCAAAGCGCTATGTGTGGCGCAAACCTAACACTGCCCATGTCTCAAGACACACCATCCCTACAGTGAAGTATGGTGGTGGCAGCATCATGCTGTGGGGATGCTTCTCATCAGCAGGGACTGGGCATCTTGTTAAAATTGAAGGAAGAATGGATGGAGCAAAATACAGGAAAATACTGCAAGAGAACCTGCTTCAGTCCACTAAAAAACTGAAGCTTGGGATGAAATTCACCTTTCAGCAGGACAATGATCCCAAGCACAAGGCCAAAGCAACATTGGAGTGGCTCAAGAACAAAAGGTGAATGTCCTACAGTGGCCCAGTCAAAGTCCTGATCTCAATCCCATTGAGAATCTGTGGCACTTTTTGAAAATTGCGGTCCACAAGCGTCGTCCAACCAACCTGAACAACATGGAGCAAACCTGCCAAGAAGAATGGGCCAAAATCACTCCGACACTGTGTGCAAAGCTGGTACATACTTACCACTAAAGACTTAAAGCTGTTATTGCAGCGAAAGGTGGCTCTACCAAATATTAATGTGTGGGGGTTGAATACTTATGCAAGCAAGATATTTCAGTTTTTTATTTTTCTTAAAAATATTTCCCAACATAAAACCAATGTCACCTTACAATAATTGATTTTGAGTTTCAGTGTTTTAAAATAAAATATCAAACAGAACGAAATTTCAATGTACCATTTGTAATTCAGTAATATGAGAGAATTGGTCAGGGGTCTGAATACTTTTGCAAGGCACTGTATATATATATATATATATATATATATATATATATATATATATATATATATATATATATATATATATATACATATTAAATAATACAAATACCCCCCCCCCCACAAACTCCAGTGAAATTGTAATAAAAAAACTTACGTTGAAAAATGTCTGTTAATAATAAATCTATATACTAATAGGCTACATAAATAATACCAACATACTGTATCTATCTGTATCTGTCTTCTGTGCGTGTAACTGTCGCCAACTTCTGCGATTTCGCTCGAGCACTTTTTGATTTAAACATTGGAGTCTTGTGCTCGTGGATCTTTTTTTTTATTTTTTAGATGGAATATTTTGTAATCAATTACATTTACTATAGCCGGGGTTTATTTAATTATAGATAAACTATTATTGTCTACTGTTATATAACAAAGCACATACATAATTCTCATATATAACAAAAATAAACATAATCGAAAATTAATTAATTTTTCTGATGCCGTTTGTACATAATTCCTACTTGCAACAGCTGTCTTAAAAACACCACCACACCAGACTTCTCCATAAAATAATAACTACACCTTCCAGCAAAGCAATTACTAAATACAATGAAAGTCAGTTACTTACCATTGCCTAGTTAGTATCCTATCGTCTCCGCTCCACCTTACACAAGATAAAGTGTCGGGGCTTGCAGTTGAGTTATATATATTATGACACTCCAGAAAATCGCACATATCTCTTCAAAGGACAGCAATTTTAAGCTATTTGTCAGCATTCGGCAAGCTGTCCTAATACTGTTCACTCGAGCCTTTCTATTAAACTAAACTCTTAAAAGTGTGCATAGTTATCTTGCCATGTTGACCACCGCACTACTAGTAACTTATTTTAAAAATGCACATTACAATAAACGTCTGGGACTTTTCAATGTTGTTGAAGCTGACACTCTGGGATCCTTCAAGAAGCTGCTTGATGAGATTCTGGGATCAACAAGCTACTAACAACCAAACGAGCAAGATGGGCTGAATGGCCTCCTCTGGTTTGTAAACGTTCTTATTTTCTTATGTTCTTATGTAACTGACTTTCAACAGATCCGCGCCAATTGCCTCTCAAGCTGTCAATCAAACGTGGCTTGCACGTGTGTGAGAGGAAGATCTGACCCAAATATTGCATCACAATCACTACTTTGATTTGATTGGCTAAAGCCTATGGCATTTAAAAAAAATAGCATATTTGACCTAAACTTAAACACCCGCCTGTAAATGTACTTAAACTTGGCATTCACATAGGTGCAGGTTTGGGTGGGCCTGTGTGCAAACTGGGTGGGCCAGCCCTACTTCATTTCTGAAGGGAGGCTGGTCAACAACTTTGAGATTTTCAGCCTAGTGGAAGGTTTGGGGTACACATTACCCAGGGTTCGCCTCCCACTCTCCCTGATCTATTTCTTTGCATTTGTGACAGAAATGGTCCACTTTCTTGTGGGCCTGTCACAAAGACGGCCGGAGTGGGTGGCGTCAGACCAGATGCAGGAAATAAACAGACAGAGATTTGGGGTTTTGGTGAGGCTGAGCGCTTGATCGCGCTCAGCATTTAATAATTAACAGACAGAAAATAAAAGGTTTGAAACAACAAAAACACAGGACACGGCACTTGTAGCCAAAATAAACAGACGAACAAAACGGACTAGACAGTGCACAGACAGACGAACAAAACACGGTGAGCAGATAACACTAATATTTACGTTCTTTTTTATTTACTTTACTCCTTCTCTCTCTCCCGTTCTCCACTCACCGAACACCTAACCCCGACTGAATGAAAATGTGCATCTATATATACTGTTGTGCTGGGATTCAATTACTAATTAATTATTCACTTGAATCCCAGCACGTGAATTAATTCTGTGCAACCCCGTGCTCACATATTACATTTAACCAGCACGTGAAGTGATTTGTGCCCTCCTCGTGCCTAAATACAAATCTACCTTTTTAAATACACGTGAAACACAGACCCGTTTATATCCCGTGTACCAATCTATACACCAACATTAACACACGCACGCAACATACAACATATAACACACAAATGCACACAGGGGCGGGGCGCATTGCCACAGCCGCTTTTATAATTTCCAGCCTTTGCTGACTCGCACGGAGGTCTACAAGACAGGGGTCACTCATTACTTCAGCATGAGCAAGGCTAAGGAAGGGCTGGGCTATGATCCCCAGGAATACAGCATAGAGGAGGCTGTATAGTGGTTTAAAGTGAATGGCCATGGAAGAAAGCCTAGCCTCTACTCCTTTAAAAAGCTGGTACGGGATATTTTACTTGTGGCTGCGCTTGCTGCTATAGCCTTTTCTTGCATTCCAGTTGTAGGTTCATAACCATACTGACACAGTCAATTCTGTATGCTCATCAACAAGTCTTTATTTATGATGTAATCCACAATTTAATAGGGATATGTCAGTCTGTAGCAGTGATGCACAGCGAAGGCCATTCTAGCCCATCAAATCAATGAATCCTCTATTCAGGTGTTTATCCATTAAATTTGTCATTGAGAACCTCTAAAACCAGTTGTGCACTGCTGGTCTATAGTATAGTTAATATTCATTTTCTACCTCAACCCAGGAGGTAATGTATTGTACCATTGCTTTAAATTAATACTTGGAACCATGCCTCTCTGGATATTGCCCTCAGGCAGTGAGCCCTGTTATTTTACTAGGTGGGACCAGACCAGTATTGCAGTGTCAGTTGCTGACAGGCTATGTGTCCTGGGACTTCTGATGGGAACGGAATGAACAGGCACAGCCCCACTTTCCCTGTATATTCTGGAGAATAATATGGAGAGATGTGTGCTATCTGCAGTACTGAAAATGATTTAAAGAGAGTGGGCTCTGTTTAAATTACCTGGACAAGGGCAGATGGAGTTCTCCCTTCTTACTATTATTGTATTGCCCACCCTTACACACTTATTTTACACAATGAAATGTATTACTAAAACCAGTAATATTGAAGGGGACCATTGCCTAACTAATGCATTCAAAGTATTACCTTTGTATTAATGTGATGCTACTGGTCTAATTTTTCATGTTATCTGAAAATTAGTTTTTACAATTCACAGAGGAATTGTTTTGTTTCTTTACTTTTGTTTAAAAAAAGGGATGCATAGGACAGTATTTTTTGCCAAGCTGATTCTGTCTTAACTTGACTAGTCATTCAAAAAAAAAAAACTTGGATGTTAAACTGATGCATATTATTAAGACATCTCGTTTTTAACAGAAAGCATTTTCACACTGGGAAGCTGGTATATTTTAAGGAAAGAACTGCAGATGATTATTAATTGTGCTCCCAAGACCAACTGAAAAAGGCTTGCTGATTAAAACCCCAGTAATTATTTGGAATTGACTGGAAAAGTCAGCTTTTATTGGTGAATGGAAAAAGCAAGGGGCACAAAGTGCATGGAACCTGTGCTTTTTAAAAGTGATCTTACTGTTTTATGGTGTTTGAAATCATTCTGAGTGGTGTTTCTGCAATATTGAGTTACTGTTGATTCTCTAAACCTGATTTTGACCTTGCATTGAACTTGTCTGTAGAATCCTAAGTTCATATATATATATATATATATATATATATATATACATATATTTGGGGGGGGAGGGGGGGGGGGGGGGGGGGTAACAATACATTATATTGTAATCTGTAACAAACTATCCATAACTATTAAATAATCACTAGTGCTTAATTTAAAAGGACATTTAAATTCAGGTACAAATGTTTCGCATATAAGTCTTGAGACAGGACGACCAGAAGTACGACTGAAAAAGACTTCTAGTCACAACACTTGTCATTGAATTTTAGTTTCTTTTAGTATTTCTAAATTTAGCAAACTTATTAGGATGTAAATTTGATTTAAAATAATTAATTCTAAATATTCATAATGCACACCTAATACATTTTCTTTTGTTCTTACTAAAACGCAAGATCAACATTAAAAAGCAGTGGATTTGACAGGTGACACCAGGACTTACCAGTAAGTACAGCACACTTTTCACATTGTGAAAGGCATAACAGAACAATAAAAGTCCTCCATATATTCACCTCTGCATTAGCATTGCTGACTTGTCAGAGTATATTTTCTTTTGGTTTGTGAACATTTTCTACAACTCAAATAACCGTAAGGTCTGTCTCGCTTTAGTTTGTGTATAACGCATGCGCTACAACACTCTGACAGCTCAGCTGTGCCTGTGAGCGACTGCGCGGTGACGTCAGAGGGGGCGGGTCCAGATGTTCATTCACCCCTGTTGCATGTAGGAGTTAGAGAAGATCATAAGCAGACCGAGTACATGTAATACAGTGTTTGAGAGATAAGAAAATAAAATACCACTTAAACATTAACCTTTACAAAGAGGGGTAAACAGGTACAGGCTACAATGGGGGAGGACTGAAAAAGTGCTGTGTTACCTAGTACAACTTAAATATTATTATGAGTCATTTCAATAACTTGTACATTAATTATCCAGCTGTCGCCACAAGCAAAGAAATAAATATGTTTAAAAAAAACAAAAAACGTAGATTAGTTGTGATTGTTTTTGTCTATGCATTGTTGTTTGCTCAGAAAGGAGAATGCGAGCGATTATATGTAAAATGCAATTTGTACTGTACCACCACCAGTTAAACGGTAGTTTACGCAAACAAATGCGTGGATTCACGGTAATCTATGGTAAAACGATGCGAATCAGTTTAAAGCCTTTCTTTATTTCCAGAAAGCAGTTAGCATCGGAGTTGTAAAGGGCTTTACTTAGTGTGTTTTCTACTAGATTTAAATGGGTAGCCAATGGGCACATCTACTTGTTTAGGGTTTAGAACAGCGGTCGAGGCTAACACAATTTGTAGCCTACTAGCTAATGCCGCACATTAATCCATTATCAGCCCAGTCTATCATCCGTTTAATATTAAAAGGGGACAACAAATCATCAGAATGACGAATGTTGTTTTCAATTTATTTTACAAATATATGTTCTGCGTTATATGAATACGCTGCTAGAAAATGTGTAAAGTTTTTTTTCGTTTTGTTTTGTTTAGTTTTTTGTATCAACTTGCATGGTAAAGTTGTGAACACTGGTGTTTATTTTAGTACACTTCAGGGAACACGTTTATCTTGGGAGAATTGAGGTTTCTAGACTATATTTATGTGGTTTGGTGTATGTGGTTTCTATTTCTAACGTTTCCGTGTACTTCACATGTCTGGTTTAAGTAGATAGTTCTTTCTTACCCTGAGACGTGTATAGTGACTGAAAAACGTTGATACACTGTTAGCTGAAATTGCGGGCTTTGCAGAACTCTGTTATAGTCTTGTAGACGATTGCTACCGTACTTTAACTTTTTAATGTATGTTTTGTTTAATACTGTGTGTGATGAAATGTAGCCTGTAACAAGCTAGATGCAATTCACTCCACCCTTAGATTTGAGCTCTTGATGAACATTTGCCACTTAGCAATTCATTGCAGATATTTCTAAATAGCAATGTAGCTGGGTCACAATAACACATATACTGTGCACTATCCTTCCTGAAGCTGAGGTTCATCATAGCCTGTGAAGTTTGCACCAGATCAGTCTCAGGCAGCATACAGAAGGGTTACACTTAAAGGAATACGATATACACATGCAGAGCTTTTCCATTTCACTGTGTAACCCATACAGAAGCATCACAGATTACTAAAATTATGGTAGGTACAGTAACAATGAAGTAAACCATTAGAATAGAAATTGTATCATTCTGTCTGTCTGTCTGTCTGTCTGTCTGTCTGTCTGTCTGTCTGTCTGTCTGTCTGTCCTGGCCATGCTGGGAGAGCACGATGCTTGCCTGCTTCTGTCTTGGTATGCAGAGATGGAAAGAAGGCTCCCATAGCAGTTTGATCCAATCCTGGTTTTGCTGTGAGTTTAGTAAGACACACCCGGGCTTGCTACATACTGTATACGCTGTGGCTAATCAAGCTTGTATTAAACCCTTGAATGGGTGAAACTGCTATTCAATAGAAGTCTTATTTCCATCCCTGGGTATGGATGAATCTAAAGACCTTGGGTCAGATAAAGGGTTTGGAGGCATGTCTCCTAATGACAATGGCTTGCATAATCAGTTTACTTCCTACAGTCTTTGATAAAGATAAATATAATGGAAAATATGGGCTACTGCCCTTCATGGCATGCATGGAAGTATGTACAATATGTAACTACTTAATAAGTCTCATACTTTTGGATCTGGTTGTCCGATTTTGATGAATCTTTGCATGGCCATTTGTTTGAGTCTATTGCAGGTGTTTTGGATGTAGAACTGAGTGATTCGCCCTTACATGGTTCTTATGTCATCTCTCACACAGCCTTAACCCTTTAAGATACAAGGGACATGTGTCCCACAAATAAACATGCTAACTTTCTTATTTTTGCAATGAGGTGCATGAAACAGGGTTTAAAATTGACTGAAAGTTTGGGTCTGATCATACAAAGTGTCGTGCTCGAATGTATTTTTAGAAGAAACCGTTTGAACAACCACTCAATTCCTTGTGTACCTTTAACAGTTAACTTAATGAATGTGTTTGTTTTTATATATAAAATGTTTTTTAACACTCCATAGATATCAAGTTATATTTTATCCAGAAAAAGAGTTTGAAAAACATGTCAAATAATTAATGAATTAAAGAGCTTTGTGAATTGGGTCTGTTATGTAGGTTTAAAGAAGGTTTCTTTAAAGCTGGAAAGTGATTTTTTTATTTTCATATTAAACTGTGCTTAGGGCCTTGTTACGTTTGTAATGAACACTTAATGTAGTAGTCAATGCTTTCTATGATAAACAGGAGTATAGACTTTATAACACAAGGAGTAAAAGTGCTACCATCTGCAATATGCAGTATCTAGAAATATTATAAAATCCAATTGGGTATATTGTTTCTATCAATGTGATGGCCCCTTCTCTCCTCGGGTGTGAAAAAAGTGAGTTTAATGTAAATGGCGGCACTGTTTAGACCATTAAAATAGAACCAAATTAGATCCCCTGTGTTTTAAATGTGTGAGACATATTTCAAGGATATACAGACGTGCTCAAATTTGTTGGTACCCCTCCACAAAAAACGAAGAATGCACAATTTTCTCTGAAATAACTTGAAACTGACAAAAGTAATTGGCATCCACCATTGTTTATTCCATATTTAATAAAAATCAGACTTTGCTTTTGATTTTTTATTCAACATAATATTGTAAATAATAAAACAAATGAAAATGGCATGGACAAAAATGATGGGACCCTTAACCTAATATTTTGTTGCACAACCTTTAGAGGCAATCACTGCAATCAAACGTTTTCTGTAGCTCTCAATGAGACTTCTGCACCTGTTAACAGGTAGTTTGACCCACTCTTCCTGAGCAAACTGCTCCAGCTGTCTCAGGTTGGATGGGTGCCTTCTCCAGACTGCAAGTTTCAGCTCTTTCCATAGATGTTCGATAGGATTCAGATCAGGACTCATAGAAGGCCGTGTTCTTTTCTTTGAAAGCTTCATTTTTTCGTCTGTGAACATAGAGCTGATGTGACTTGCCAAAAAGCTCCAGTTTTGACTCATCTGTCCAAAGGACATTCTCCCAGAAGGATTGTTGCTTGTCAATATGCATTTTAGCAAATTCCAGTCTGGCTTTTTTATGTTTTTCTTTCAAAAGTGGAGTCCTCCTGGGTCTTCTTCCATGGAGCCCACTTTCGCTCAAAAAGCGACGGATGGTGCAATCAGAAACTGACGTACCTTCACCTCGGAGTTCAGCTTGTATCTCTTTGGCAGTTATCCTTGGTTCTTTTTCTACCATTCGCACTATCCTTCTGTTCAATCTGGGGTCAATTTTCCTCTTGCGGCCGCGCCCAGGGAGGTTGGCTACAGTTCCATGGACCTTAAACTTCTTAATAATATTTGCAAGTGTTGTCACAGGAACATCAAGCTGCTTGGAGATGGTCTTGTAGCCTTTACCTTTACCATGCTTGTCTATTATTTTCTTTCTGATCTCCTGAGACAACTCTCTCCTTTGCTTTCTCTGGTCCATGTTCAGTGTGGTGCACACAATGATACCAAACAGCACAGTGACTACTTTTCTCCATTTAAATAGGTTGAATGACTGATTACAAGATTGGAGACATGTGTGATACTAATTAAAGAAACTAATTAGTTTGAAATATCACTATAATCCAATTATTTATTATCTTTTCTAAGGGGTACCAACAAATGTGTCCAGGCCATTTTAGAATATCTTTGTAGAATAAGCAATAATTCATCTCTTTTCACAGCTTCTTTGCTTTATTCTATTACATACCAAAGGCATGCAAGTATACATGATAAAATAGCTTTTAATGTCATCACTTTTCAGGAGGAATGAAGCATTATTTCAATGAGCTGTAAGGGTACCAACAAATTTGAGCATGTCTGTATATATATATATATATATATATATATATATACACACACATATACATACAAGTATATATATATATATATATATATATATATATATATATATATATATATATATATATATATATATATATAAAACTCTTGGTCTCCCAGTTTGTGGCCTGTCATTGACAGAGTGTGTCTGGTTATACCGTCTCGCCAGGTTTGAAATTGCTGGTTGTGAGCACCCAAAATTGTGAGCCACAGTACGCTGCCCTAGTTCAGCCTCCAGCATGCCGATTGCACGAAGGCGCAGCTCTCTTGACAGGCATGGCATATTGTTTTTTTTTTCTGTGATTTTCTTTATTGCTTTTATTCAAGTTTGCAATTCAACAGCTGAAATCACTCCATATCCAGTGTCCAATCAACTGTCTCACTAATTTGGTGATTAAGTGCATGTGCATCAGTCATAGTCACTCAAGTGTGTCATGGTCAAGTATGAATGATTAAAAATAAACCAAAAACACACACACACACATATATATATATATATATATATATATATATATATATATATATATATATATATTGTAAGATAGCGGGTTGTGAGAGACAGCGAGGAAGGGGGTTAACACCTCCCTGCGAGAGAAATGCACCTTTTTGTTAATTGTTTTGATGGATTGCTTTATTGTTTCATTTAATTTGCTTATTGTTTAGTTTAATTGTTTTATTGTTAATTATCATCCGCACCTGGACGTTATTAAAAATTAGGTCCAGGTGCGGATGATAATTAACAATAAAACAATTAAACTAAACAATAAGCAAATTAAATGAAACAATAAAGCAATCCATCAAAACAATTAACAAAAAGGTGCATTTCTCTCGCAGGGAGGTTTTAACCCCCTCCCTGCTGTCTCTCACAACCCGCTATCTTACAATATATATATATATATATAGATATATATAGATATTGTAACACAGCAGGGAGGGGGTTAATCCTTCCTGCATGGAAAACATGTGCAAATGCACATTTGGTTTCATTTAATTTAATTGTTTTATTATTAATTATCCCCTGCACCTGGTAGTTATTGTTAAATTAGAACCAGGTGCAGGGTATTTAAAGAGGGCAGTCAGTTTGCTTAGGGCTGCTGAGTAGAAGGAGGCAGAAGAGGTGCGCTGCTTCCGAGCAGTCGAGAGAAGTGTGTGCAGTGTAAACCTGTGTGGTTTTGTTACAGGTAAACGGCTTAGCTGTCCTGTTTATAGGTTAGGTTTTTGTTTTGTGTTTTAGTTATTGCTCGAATAGAGCTAGGTGTTTGTTTTGTTTATTGTGTTTGTAAATTTAAAAAAAAATAGCGCAACTTCGCTGGAAAACTCTATTCTTGTCTGGGTCAGTATTTTTAAAGGGGAAAAGAACCAGAGTGGCAGCGGCTCGGTTACAATATATAGATAGATAGATAGATAGATAGTGTGTGTGTATGTGTCCTTTTTCCATTGAGATATTGTCATCAAATGAATTTTCTGTTTGTTCTGCTGATAACTTACTATTTACAGTATGTCACACTCCCCTGCAAAAGAATAACATTTCAGAATAAAATTGTGAATGATTTGCTGTGCTGTGTTAATGACGCATGTTTTTGTACTGTGCTTAATTGTGTCTATGTGACCTCATGTAGTGACCTGAAAATGTTTCTTTGCTGAATGGTGTGTTTGTTTTATTTGCATTGCACAGTTATTTATAGATACTTAAGGTGACTATCACATTTAGCATAAGTAATGTACACTTCTATATATTATTTGAACTATATGATTGAAGGTCTTCTGAGGACTTGCAAAGTTATGTGTTTTTATTCTTTTATTTTGTTTTTTGGCCAGAACAATAATGTTAGGCTATGCCTTCTACTTAAACAGCAAAAAAATAAATAAGTACATAAATAAATAATTCCTAGCAGTTTTTTTTTACTGCATTTGATTCACAAACTGTTTGGTAAGCATATACTGTAACCCTATTATATTAACTGTAGTGCACAAGGTATATTTGTATTTGGACTAGTTTAAGTTGTAATAATAAAATACCTTATTTGAATTCAAGTCATGTAGAACCCACCTTGATCAAAATAATCAGACTAGACAATGTTTCTAGTGAATACAAAGGAACAGTTTTATTAGAAATAAAACTAAATAAAGGAAAAAATAAAGGTGCAACAACTAAACTAAAATAATACAGAAAGGAAGAATTAACTAAACTAAACCGTACAGAAAGGGAAACATAAACAACGATACCCCACTCCCGCTGGTTGACCAGCGATCCAGCACGATCTATGGCAGATTCCTTTAAAGGTTACAACTGCATTCCTGACAGCTGTTTAAGATGAAGGTTAGTCTTATCAGGGGTATCGTTAGTAACACAAATATTTACTTTCATTAATATTTGATAATCAAAGCATCGTTAAATCAGTCTCATAGATACAGTATGTTTTGGTTATCACAATAATTCTCACTTTTGCAAGATAAAGACGATCTCTGCATCCAGACAACCTATCAAGAATTCTCTATTACCAGGACAGCTAAATTTGGATTCTAGCCTTAAACGCAGATATAATGACAATTGCATTATGAAACCCACATCAATTTGTATAAATGACATACAAACAAATACTATAGTGTTCATTAACTCAAAGCATGAATTGAAAGCAATAATACTTTTCTTATATTCTGCCTAAAATAAAACATTAATTTTACTTTAAGGTCTGCTTATTCTCGAGATCATAAGATGATTAAAACACTACTTGTTAAATACTTATCGGACATTTCCTACCTCCTCCAGCTGATCCGTGTCTTCAACAATACAGGCACTCAAAGGCTCTCCTGCTGGCAAGGACAGGTCCAGGTTCCGGGGTCTGCCTTCCTCGCGTTTCGTCTCCACTTTAGGTTACGAAACAAATGTCTTTGCAAAGAACAAGAGTCATTAGCTATTTAGGTATTCCACTGAAGCAGCAATTCTTCCACCAATATGTGCACTCTTCGTCTGGTTATGTCTGGGACATTTCATCGCAAAACTCTGGCATTGCTAGCTCAATAAATTGAATATATTTCAATTTATGTCGACTTCAAATGTTCATCCAACTCTTTCTTTGGTGATCAATCGGGAGATTTGATTACAAGTACTTTTAGGATTTTAGACGTCTTACGCGGTGGACCCCCACACCAAGGCATACACTAGAATAGGTATCTCTGTTTCAGTTGGTCGCAGGCTGGTCGTTCAGCTTGTCACAGTTCATAGACTTGTTTTGTGTATCAGAACCTTGGATCTCATGTCAAGAGCCCTGTTTCAGTGTCTCGCTCATTCTTTTGTAATCTTCTCTTTACCCCTGTGATTGGATAGTTTGGTTATTTTGGGCGGTGCCTGAGTCCATGTGGAGTATTTCCCATTGGTTGTTCTCGTTCCAATGCAGCCCCTTGTTCTCAATTGGTCAGCTATTCCGCTCCCTGTTGGCTGGATTTATGAAATTGACTGTTTTCTGTCCTAGGTGTCAAAGCACCCAGAACTGTCTGGCTTGCGGCGACAAAGGAGTCATTCAGCGATCATGAAGATAAGCCATTTGTCCAGTATTTAGTTTATGACTCTTTTTAAAAGCATTTTTTGTCAGTGGGGGAGTTTGTGACCAGAAACCAAGTAGACATAGAGAATGGCTTAAAATCCCCCTCTGTATATTTCAGTTATTTTACTTTCATACAGAGAATGATATTATGACCCACTCTGACGCTACAACTGTCAACAAAATATGTGGAATCTGAACTGTATTCTCTTTGTCCTGGGCAGAACCTGCATAATGGCTTAAATTTGCTATTTTCGAATTTGAAAATGTAGCAAGGAAATGTTGCAGTTATAATCCAGAGTGAGCCACTTACTATAATTTGCACAATATTGTTTCTATTAATAGCGAGTTTCCTCTATCCATCTAGTGTCTGTAATTGCTGATGCTTGAGCAGTCCTGACGATAGCAATGACGTTGCCTATTTTAATTCCAAGAACATTAATTAATGGGGTTAACATGCAGCAGCAAGTTATAATCCCAGTTGTTTTCTGCCCCACACAAGGTTGCCATACAGAGTTCTGCCATTCTCCCATGGTGATTTGCACAAAACTTTGCAACTATACTGGAAACTGGAGTTTGACTTGCAGGCATGAACACTAAGCCCACATGTTCGTCAAGACTGTGCTGTGTGTGCTCCTGCTCAGCCCCCCATGACTGTCTTGTAAACTTACCTTCAATAGACTGTTAATTGATTTAATTAAATTAGCCCATAATTTTGTTCATTAAATCATGAGTCCCTATAGTGTGTGAGGTTTGTACTACAATATGCTATTGTAGTATTGTAGTAGGAAGTGGTAATGAACGTCTACTGTAATAAAGATAAGCAAATGCTTAAGATAGCAACGATCTGCATCCTTTTGTAAAAAGGTGGCTTTATTCATTCATGAAATAGATTGTGTCAACCATTATCTTGATGAATTCCACGCAGCAGCTACTGTACCAGTACATTAGAATCATACAGTAAGTATGAGATATGTCCTTTGTGCATACAAGCTGTGTTCGGGAAAGAGCAGTCTTCCGGTAATTTATTTCAGCACGCAGAGTTTTACATATATCTAGAGAACCACTTGTCCTATTGTGGCGAAATATGCTAAGGACAAGTAAGTTATCAAAACTACAGTGTCGTAATCTAGGGGGTGGTGGCTATGTGTCTGTCCATCTAATTTTCTGTGTCACAGTACTACTGGAATGTCTATGTCCCACATGTTTTGACACATCTTGCCAACTGCTTGTCCAAGTGTGAGAAGCTTGCTAAGTACATTCTTTAACACAGGTTATTGATCATATCAGAATATTAGGGTAAATAGAAGATGTACCGTAAAACTTCAGTTAAACGCCTCTGGTGTTTATTTACAATATTTGCCAGCAGACCTGGCACGTATTGGAGACAGGCGATTATTCGAGGCCTGTCAATTATTTGAAGTTTCAGCGTACAATGTCTGGGCTGAGATTTATGTGAATCCGAATGTGTGCATGTGGCAGTGTGCCCTGCCCCTGTGTGTATTCTTGTGTTTTATGTTGTATGTTGCGTGTGTTAATGTTGGTGTATTGTAGTTGGTACACGGGATATAATGTGGGTAATGAGCACGAGTATTTAAAATGTATAATTGTATTTAGGCACGGGGATTGCACTTCACTTCACGTGCATTTAAAGTAGTTAATAGTATGTAAGCACGGGGTTGCACAGATTTAGTTCACGTGCTGGGATTCAAGTGAATATTAATTAGTAATTGAATCCCAGCACAATTGTATATATAGATGCACGTTTCACTCACTCAGGGTTGTGTGTTCAGGGCGAAAGAACGAGAGAAAGTGAGGAGAGTAAAGTAAATAACCAATTGCTACGTCGTGCTGGAGGACCAGCACGGTACTTGTTTGTTTAGTGTTCGTCCCTGTGTGTTAGTGTCTGTTCGTTTTGTTTGTCTGTTTATTTGGGCCGCAAGTGCCGTGTCCTGTGTTTTGTTTTGTTCAAACCTTTTATTTTACAATAAAGCAAGCGCATTTACCATTTCATCCACCGTCTGTCTGTGTACTCCTTTCTGGTCTGATGTAACCCCTAGAGCCTGCTTGTCACACGTGGTGTCAGAACCGGGACAACAGTGCTTCCAAGACTCAGGCCAGAAGGAGTACTGTTTGTTTAAAAAAAAAAAAAAAAAGAAAAAAAGAAAACATGGCAGAACACAGCAACAGCAGGTGTGGAGAGAGGTCCCGGAGCATCCACAGCCCAGGAGGGAGGAGACAGAGCCTTTCCCATCCTCTGAGGAGATGCTAGACTGGGTGTCGGACCCAGAGTGGAACTGGGAGGACCTCCCGAAGGTTGTTGACCTGCTGTGGGCCAGAGATGGGGAACATTGGGAACACTGGGAACAACACTACTACCCAGTGCCCTTTGTGAACCCGGCAGCCGTGGTAATCAACTACTTGGCTGTCGATATGGGACTGCCCCAGCAGGTTGACTTGTACAATGTAATGTATATATTTATGATATATTCCTATTGAAACATTTAATTATCAATTTCGGTAAGTGATCAGACCTCAATACAGGCCACATGATTATCTAATTGGTCGATTGTTTTATCTGCATAATCGATCACAGCTGTTCCTTGTGTAAAATCAGTGTGAACCTGACGAAGACACGTTGTTGAAACACTTTGTTTGCTGCTTCATTTAGGTTTGCTTGTTTTCAATGAAATATAAGAATCTTTTTTGTAACATAAATTCACAGTGGTCCTGTCTGAATTTTTGAGAGTGCGACCTGTCGGTGGACTTCACTTGAAAACTGGAAGAAGCAATTGTGAGTTCACATAGACTTTTTTCTTTTCTATATACCATAGTCGTATGGTGGCAGATCGCGGAGGTTAAACATTGGAGTGCACAGACGCTTTTCTTTGGAATATATATTCAAATTCAAATTCAAATTCAAAAAATGCTTTATTGGCATGACGAGAGCGCTCAGGTATTGCCAAAGCTTTTATAATACAAAACAGAAATAATAAAACAGAAATACAATTACAGAACATAACAGACACAAAAAAACATTGTTCCCTTCCCTTTGAACCATATAACTACCTCCCTCCCTCTCTCCCTCTCTCCTTCTTTCCACCCTCCCTCCCTCCCTCCTCATCACCAGTAACCCATGGTCGTGTATGCAGGGTGTCACACACTGTCCCTCAGGTTGTGGCAGGCAGACACATACTGTGCTGCTAGATTTGCAGTTCGCTCCTCCTCTCCTAGAAGGATGGGGATTTTACTCGAATTGGAGAGGAGGTTAAACTCTGCCATTTGTTTTTTGAATTGGGGGATATATCTCTCCCGTATCTCTGTGTATTTTGGGCAGGACAACATGAAGTGCATTTCTGTTTCTACCTCTCCCAGATCACAGTGACCGCACAGCCTTTTTTCTTTGGCAATCCAGGTTTTTTTGTGCCGGCCAGTTTCGATGGCCAGGCTGTGGTCACTGAGTCTGTACTTGGTCAGGATCTGTCTATGTTTTGTGTTTTTGACCCTGACCAGATATTCTGCCAGGGTAAATTCTTTTTTTAGGGCCAGATAGCATTGTAATTTATTGTGTGATTCAATTTCGTTATTCCAATGTACTTTATAATTGTTTTCCAGATTTAGATTAATTTGTTTCATTTTTTGTGCTGGGAGTTTTTTGTTGGTGGTGTTCTGAAGCTCGCTGGTATTAATTTGACTGATTTGGCTGAGCTTCAGTACCATTCTACTGAGGGGATTCTCTTGTGGGGGCTGTGAGCAGCTCCGCAGTGCAGTGTGGTGGTAGGACTGCGGATCAGCCTGCTGTAGATGGACCCAGTAGTTGAGCGCTCGTTTCTGTATGGAGTGGAGTAAGGGGAACCGGCCCAATTCAGCCCTGCAAGCGCTATTGGCTGCACTCCTGTGAACCTGCAGGAGGTGTTTACAGAATTCCAGATGGAAATTCTCTATGGGGCTTTGATCCCATTTTCTATAATCAGGGTTCATAAGGGGACCCCATACTTCACTACCATACAGAAGGATTGGCTTTATTATGCTGTCGAAAATTTTTTGCCAAATTTTTATTGGTGGTTTAATTTTGTATAGCCGATTCTTTATTGCATAAAAAGCCCTGCGCGCTTTATCTCTTAATGCATTTATAGCCAGATTGAAGTTCCCAGACGCACTGATTTTTAGACCCAGGTACAGTGCCTTGCGAAAGTATTCGGCCCCCTTGAACTTTGCGACCTTTTGCCACATTTCAGGCTTCAAACATAAAGATATGAAACTGTGATTTTTTGTGAAGAATCAACAACAAGTGGGACACAATCATGAAGTGGAACGAAATTTATTGGATATTTCAAACTTTTTTAACAAATAAAAAACTGAAAAATTGGGCGTGCAAAATTATTCAGCCCCCTTAAGTTAATACTTTGTAGCGCCACCTTTTGCTGCGATTACAGCTGTAAGTCACTTGGGGTATGTCTCTATCAGTTTTGCACATCGAGAGACTGACATTTTTGCCCATTCCTCCTTGCAAAACAGCTCGAGCTCAGTGAGGTTGGATGGAGAGCATTTGTGAACAGCAGTTTTCAGTTCTTTCCACAGATTCTCGATTGGATTCAGGTCTGGACTTTGACTTGGCCATTCTAACACCTGGATATGTTTATTTGTGAACCATTCCATTGTAGATTTTGCTTTATGTTTTGGATCATTGTCTTGTTGGAAGACAAATCTCCGTCCCAGTCTCAGGTCTTTTGCAGACTCCATCAGGTTTTCTTCCAGAATGGTCCTGTATTTGGCTCCATCCATCTTCCCATCAATTTTAACCATCTTCCCTGTCCCTGCTGAAGAAAAGCAGGCCCAAACCATGATGCTGCCACCACCATGTTTGACAGTGGGGCTGGTGTGTTCAGGGTGATGAGCTGTGTTGCTTTTACGCCAAACATAACGTTTTGCATTGTTGCCAAAAAGTTCGATTTTGGTTTCATCTGACCAGAGCACCTTCTTCCACATGTTTGGTGTGTCTCCCAGGTGGCTTGTGGCAAACTGTAAACGACACTTTTTATGGATATCTTTAAGAAATGGCTTTCTTCTTGCCACTCTTCCATAAAGGCCAGATTTGTGCAGTATACGACTGATTGTTGTCCTATGGACAGAGTCTCCCACCTCAGCTGTAGATCTCTGCAGTTCATCCAGAGTGATCATGGGCCTCTTGGCTGCATCTCTGATCAGTCTTCTCCTTGTATGAGCTGAAAGTTTAGAGGGACGGCCAGGTCTTGGTAGATTTGCAGTGGTCTGATACTCCTTCCATTTCAATATTATCGCTTGCACAGTACTACTTGGGATGTTTAAAGCTTGGGAAATCTTTTTGTATCCAAATCTGGCTTTAAACTTCTCCACAACAGTATCTCGGACCTGCCTGGTGTGTTCCTTGTTCTTCATGATGCTCTCTGCGCTTTAAACGGACCTCTGAGACTATCACAGTGCAGGTGCATTTATACGGAGACTTGATTACACACAGGTGGATTCTATTTATCATCATTAGTCATTTCGGTCAACATTGGATCATTCAGAGATCCTCATTGAACTTCTGGAGAGAGTTTGCTGCACTGAAAGTAAAGGGGCTGAATAATTTTGCACGCCCAATTTTTCAGTTTTTTATTTGTTAAAAAAGTTTGAAATATCCAATAAATTTCGTTCCACTTCATGATTGTGTCCCACTTGTTGATTCTTCACAAAAAATTACAGTTTCATATCTTTATGTTTGAAGCCTGAAATGTGGCAAAAGGTCGCAAAGTTCAAGGGGGCCGAATACTTTCGCAAGGCACTGTAATTGTAGCTGGTGCTATGCTCCAGGGTGTTGTTTCCCAGGGTGAAGTGGTACCTGTTTCCCTGAGATCTGGCTTTCTTCTGGAATACCATAACTCTGGTCTTGTCCAGGTTTACTGCCAGTGCCCATTTCTGACAGTACTGCTCTAGCAGTGCCAGGCTCTGCTGCAACCCCTGTTCAGTGGGTGACAGCAGGACCAGGTCATCTGCATAGAACAGGAATTTGATTTCTTTGTCGTGTAGAGTAATGCCAGGGGCTGCAGACTGTTCCAGCACCGTAGCCAACTCGTTGATGTAGATGTTGAACAGTGTTGGGCTCAGACTGCAGCCCTGTCTCACTCCACGCCCTTGG
The DNA here is from genome assembly GCF_902713425.1 of Acipenser ruthenus. Taxonomy (NCBI): domain Eukaryota; kingdom Metazoa; phylum Chordata; class Actinopteri; order Acipenseriformes; family Acipenseridae; genus Acipenser; species Acipenser ruthenus. The sequence continues at coordinate 16,457,071 of NC_081207.1, read as the reverse complement.
GTGAAAAACCCTGTTCTTTGGTTTCCAAATTTCACACCACACTTATTCTCTGTATACATTGACTTAATGATGTCATAAATTTTACCCCCTACACCGCTCTCAAGAATTCTAAGGAATAGACCTGGATGCCAAATTGAGTCGAATGCTTTTTTTAAAATCTATAAAACAAGCAAAGATTTTCCCTTTATTTTTTTGGTGCACATGTTTGTTGATTAGGGTGTGTAGGGTGTAAACATGGTCAGAGGCGCGGTAATTTGGTAGAAATCCAATCTGACTCTTACTCAAGACATTGTGTTCGGTAAGGAAGGCCAGTATCCGGGCATTAATGATACTGCAGAACACCTTCCCCAGATTACTGCTCACACAGATGCCTCTGTAATTATTGGGGTCGAATTTGTCTCCACTTTTATGAATTGGTGTTATTAGCCCTTGGTTCCAGATGTCAGGGAAACAGCCCGCAGCCAGGATGAGGTTGAATACTTTGAGCAGGGCCTCCTGCATCCTGGGGCTGCTGTGTTTCAGCATCTCGTTTATGATGCTGTCGGGCCCGCAAGCTTTCCTGGACTTGAGGGCTTGGAGCTTTTCTTTTAGCTCTGGTCCTGTTATTGGGTAGTCCAGTGGGTTCTGATTGTCCTCGATTATGGTTTCCAATTTGTTTAGTTTTTTTAATATTGAATTTTGGTCTGGATTTAATTCGTTTTCGTCTAATTCTTGATAAAGTTTATCAAAGTAATTTTTCCAAATGTTACCATTTTTGATTGCCAATTCGTGACTAGTTTTTGATGTGTTTAATTTGTTCCATAGTTCCCAAAAGGAATTTTGCTGTATGGATTCTTCAATTTGGGTTAATTGTTTGGACACGTGTTCTTCTCTTTTCTTATTGAGAAGGTGTTTGTATTGTTTCAGGGCCTTGCAGTAGCTGAGTCTCAGTTCGATATTGTTTGGCTCTCTGTGTTTCTGGTTTGACAATTTTCTTAATTCTTTTCTGTTTGTTTTACATTCCATGTCAAACCATTTTTCATTTGATTTCTTTTTAGAATTAGTTTTTTTCTTGTTTGTTTTCTTGAGTTTTGATTTTGCTGTTGTTTCGAATATAAAATTGATTTCTTTGATGGCCGAATTGATTCCATTTTTGTCTAATTTAAAAAATTTAGTTAGAAAGCTGTTTAGCATACTTTCTATTTCTGCACTATGAATTGCTTGTTTATACTCCTCAGCACTGCTTTGTGTCCACTTATAGGCTGGTTTAAGACCGTATAATTTGGCGGGTGGGGTCGGGTTTGAATTATACGTTAGCCTTTAGGCGTAATTCGGGGGATGCCGTAGAGGGCGCTCTCCCGCTTTGCGCTCCTTTTTTCTTCTTATCCTATTTCCTTTTCTTTAGCCTGTCTTACCTTCCCTCCGTGGCATCCTGCCCAGTAGCGTCCGCGATCTCTTCCGGGTGGAAGCTGATCCCAGTTCAGCCTCATTTAGTATTTCCAGCCAATCGCACAATGCAGCGCTCGCCACGTCAATTATTAGGGCATGGCCAGCTCTGCTCCACGTATGTGTTATTGGCTGCCCCTCCTGTCTATCTCGCTCTCTTTTTCTACTTTAACCCAGCACTATTTCCGCTTCCTTGTCTGTGTTTGTTTTTTGTTCGTTTCTCTGCTCTGCGCTCGCAAGATAGTATCAGCTATTTTCCTACCTGCTCAGTCTGCGCCGTTCAAAACGCAGCGTCATTCTCAACTTGGTCTGCGTTTTCATCAGTTTCAATGTCACCACTGCACTACAACTGTTTTACACCGGCGCCTCACAGACCATGGTTACCACGGCAACGCCTCAGCGAGTGACTACTGGGAGTGGTAAGTTGCTACGGCGACCAGGCAGCTTTAACAGGCAATGAGAGCCTGTGCCACACGACTGCAATTTCTGGCTCCTGCTGCAGCGCTTTTGCAACATGAGAGCTTCAACTCGCCGAATTGTGACATCTAAATATTGCAGGCTCCTCTTCTAGACCTACATTAACTTACTTATCATCACTAACTGTTCTAAAGCAAATGCTTAATACATAGACAAGGATTGTAATCGCAATAACCAAATATATGCTACCCTGCTTCACTGAAGCCAATAGTTTCAATTCCAATCAAAACCTCTAGATGGCAGCATAACACCACAAGCTCTACATAATTTAAGATGATTTGCTATCGCTGCGAATCTGGCACTCTCCAAACCTTCTATCAATTCCTGCAGTTCGTTGTCTTTTTGAGGGATTCTCGGTACCCTCCTGCCTCAACCTCTTTTTCTACATATATTAACTTGAATTTTTTTTCAAATCCAAACTCCTCCCCTTGAACCTTGTCATGAAGCCATGCTTATCAGCTTTCTGAGATGTTAAGAATCCACCGTCACATTAATTTACAGCTTCCCTGCATCAGGCCATTCCTGCAACCTTCTTGTTCCTGGATTTGCACTTCCTTATTTGCCCCCAACTTCATCAAGGCACTTAATATAACTTTCAAAGTCCATTTCATTCAATTTTTGCTACCAGTCACATTCGGAAACTATGTGCTACGATTATCAACATTTCAGTCAAGCGTCCTCGTATCCCGCAATGGACAATACACTCTTAGACTGCTCCTGATCAAATCAATAGGTTTTGTAGCAGCCTCCGAGCAACGCATTCCTATCCTCTCAGGTTCTGCAGCGGCCTCAGATCTATGCATTCTTCATTTCTGCCCAAAGGCAGCCCCATCGCCGACATCATCTAAAAACGCCTTAACTCTCAAATACCAATTTTCACCGCATTCAGCAGCTCTCTGCTCTCTACAGCAGGCCACTGCAGACTACTGACAGCATTCCATCGTTTACCCCTCAGATCTCTGCCCGTTCAGCAGATCTTGCCTCTACTGTTAATATCTCCTCATTACAGCAAATCTCGGCTCCCTCTTCAGATCTGCTTCTATTGCAGCATACAAAAGTGGCTTTAGTTTACTGTTCAAATCTGCAACTGCTCTCCTCCAGAGCTTCCAACACTCCAGCTTTCCTCCAATACCTGGATCTAAGATATATATATACACGGAGAGCTTGACTTCCTCAGCAATTTAGTCATATGTCCGCTCATCCTCTCAGATACTACAAGCTTTAATATATGGTACGAGACTGGAAATCTGTTTGATTTATGAATTAAGGAGTTCCACTATTTGGAGAATGATTGGAGTTGTGAAACCCAAATCTCTGATTTATGAGTTCACCTTTTCCATTCCAAACAGACAAGATGGTAGCAAACCACTGATCAATCCCGTATTAACTAACACAGGATGGTTGGCATCTCAGCTCTCTGCCTTAGTTTTAAAAAACATCTCAGCAGTCGATTTCATATATTTGTTCAGGTCCAGCTGCCACCTCAGCCCTCATCAAACTCTGCAACACCAACATCTGCCGTTCAACTAAATACAACACTCTCCAACCTTCTGCAATCTGCTCATCACTTCATGGCCACACTCTTAGTCCCAGCGACCAAATCTTCATTTACCTCTGGATGGAAAACATTTACAACTTTCTGCACTCAAAATACATCCCATTCTGATTTAATGAGCAACGGATTCTAGCCTCCATCGCCCATGCAAGGGATTCTCTTCACTTAGCCCCCTCTACCGTTAAAGCCTACATCTCCGGAATTTAGTATTTCTGCCGCCTCATCTCCGTCCCTTCTTCAACACTTCTATCCATCCCATCAGTTTGCTTGACACTCGGAGAGATCCTCAAGAGCCCCCCCCCCCCCCCCCCCCCTGCTGCTCCCTCCTGGCTCCCTATATCAATAGACATTCTTCACTCTTTAATATCTACCCTCAGAAAAAGCTGCTCTGTCTATGCATTGACCTTACCTTGGAAGTACTATGTCTAACTGCTCTTGTGAAGCACTTCCTCTTCAGGATTCCTGAAGGAACAGAGTGCACCCTGTGAACTTACCGTGACAACACCTGTGATTTACCGGTTTTTAAAAAAAAAAAAAAAAAAGCAAGAGTACCAAGACATCAAGGGGAATACAATGGATAGACTCTGACCGTTAAGCCATTTTCAACCATGAGGTCTTGTGAACCATTCCACGCACCCAGATACTGGACTTTAGCCAGCTGTAGTAATTTTACTACAGAACACTACACCTTGCAGTTAAAATAAAAATAAATAAATAAAAAAAAATAAAAAAAAATCAGGACTTCATCAGGACTTCAATACAGACAGTTACATCAAGATCCAGAAGTTCTGCAACCTGGTCCCAGGAGCAGACCCCAACCCTCGTCTCGTACTACCTTTCAGCAAAACAATATTCAACTGAATAACTCTCTCTCCGGCCTCCTTCAATCACCACGTGGATTCATGGAGAACGCTCTCGCCCCATCTACCGTTCCTCCTACTCGACTGCCTGGTCTTCATTTACTCACTTTTGCGAGTAAAAAATAAATAAATAAATAATTTAAAAAAAAAAAAAAACGGATCTCAAACCTCTTTCAACCTACAGCACCTCCTCGCCTTCATCACTCACCTCAGGCTGTCTCTATGTTTAGCCCCCTCCTCTATTTAGATGCTACCTAGCGGGCATTCAGTATCAATTTCGCCTCCAATCTTTCTCCTCTCGTCCGTTCTAGAGATAGTGGATCTCTAGAGAGAACGCTCAGAGGTATGGAGAAAAGCCTGCTCCCCTCCTCTCCATCAAGTTAATCAATCTCTACTGACCTTCTCCTTTGTCTCATCACTGCTCTCTGGCAAGGATGCTTCAACCTATTCAACGACATCGTCATGGAAACCCTGTGCCTGACCGTCGCCTTTGGATTTCTCCGCTGTGCAGAATTCTCAACTCCATCAATTTCCAACTTCCCAGCTCTAGGCCTCAAGTGCTCAGATCTCTCTCAAATCCCCGGAAACCACTTTATCCTCCTCATCAGATCTTCAAAAACGGTCCAATTAAGCCGAGGATTCAGTATCTTCTGTCAGATCCCCTCTTCGACAGCTCCAGATCTATACTTACGAGTCACTGGTTCTCATCCCGTTTATGCACCCTCTCGTCACGGATCGGACTTTCTTCTACTATTTTTCCCCCCATTCATTCTGGATCGGAGCAGCTGCCTCCGCGGCTAGCGCAGGTATCAACACTTTGATTAAGTCTATGGGGCGCTGGATCTCTTCAGCTGTGAACTTTTATATTAGATCATCCTCTGCAGACATCGCCACAGCTCACCAAGCACTTGTTAGCTTGCCCGGAGTGGGGGGCGCCCTCTCCGCCAGGCCCACCAGAGGTTTCCTCCCTGCAGGGGGGTTTTTCCTCTCCACAGTGCGGACGGCTTATAGGCATAGGTTGTCTACTAACATCTCTTGTCTTTTCTCTTTTCTTCTAGCTTTTGTTTATGTGTGCGGCTCTGCGATCTCTTTTCTATCCCACGGTGTGGTTCTTGCGGGGAGCCGGGGGTCCTCTTTTGGGGGGAAGTGAGTCTCACTCCCCTGGCTGTCCGGGTCGGCCTCTCGTCTCAACCTCGCCGGCCTGAGGGGACCCCTGGCCACATCCTATTCTTCTGCTGCTTATGCGCTAAGCCTTCCAGGCCTCAACCTTGCTGTCCCATCTCCTCTCTTCTATTTCAGGTCCAGGACCATTTCAGCCCCCTCATGCAGTAGGCCGTGCCTCCACCTGCCGAGCGGGCCCCGACCGAGGGGGGGGGGGGGGGGGTTCTCTGTTTTCGTCTCTCCTAAACGGACCCGAGACACTTTTTCCTAAGCTCTCCACGCCGCCCAGCTGCCAGCTTAGCTGCCTGAGGATGCTGCACTGAGTTGCGAAGGATCTGTCCTTTTGTCCTGTTCGTCCCCTTCCTGTCTCTTGCTCCACTAAACGCCCAGCAGCCAGAGGATGCTGCCTGACCCGTCGGGAGCGAGAGTCAGTTTGTTGTATGTTATATGTCTAAACTTTGCTCTCTCTCTCACTTTTACGTCACCCAGCAGTCGGAGGATGCTGCCTGACCTGGCGGAAAGTGTTTATATCTAATCCTTTGCTCTTCTCATGTCTCCCTCTCTACGTCGCCCAGCAGCCAGAGGATGCTGCCTGACCCGACGAGAAGGGAAAACTCTTCGTCCCCCCTATCTCGTCCTGCTATCAGTATCTAACCTCAATGTTACTAAGCACCATTCCCAAACTCCAGCCCTCAATCTCGCCATCCCTCAAACTCGTCTCACTCTTAAACTCTCAAATGTCTCACCCCTCTCAAGCCTCCTAAGCAACCGGAGAAATCCTCTCATCTGGTCTCATTCTTAATATCTCACTCCCAATTTCGCCTCCTCTCAAGCCCTCGTAGGCAACCAGTGAATTAGTTTTGGGTTCGTTTTTAGATACAGGACTGTTTGGCAGTGGTCTGATAGGGGGTTTTGTTGCCGGACTATAAATGCATTAATAAATTCTGGGTCCATGTCTGTGATAGCGTAGTCCACTACACTATTACCTAGAGCAGAGCTGTATGTATATCTGCCCTGAGAATCCCCTCTGATCCTGCCGTTAATGTTGTACAGACCCAGGCCTTTACATATATGCAGTACCTGCTTCCCACTCTTGTTCACCACACTGTCAAAACTATTCCTCTGTGTGGTGATGGGTGTGTGGTACAAAGAGGTCTGCTGTCCAATCACATGGCTGTTCCCCTCTGTGCTGATGTAGTCGACCTCTCTGCCGGTCCTGGCATTGAGATCTCCACACAGCAGCACAGCGCCCAGGGACTGGAAATGGCTAATTTCTGATTGTAAATTTTGGAAGCACCCCTCTCGGTGGTAGGGGGAGTCAATTGGTGGCATGTAAACTGTGCACAGGAATGTGTCAGATTGGGATTGGATGATTTTTTTTTCAATTTTGAGCCATAAATGTGTCTCTCCTCTTTTAATGGGAGAGACAATGTTTTTAAGTTCCTCTTTGTACCACACAATGATGCCCCCCGAGTCCCTGCCACGTTTGATGTGGGGGTTCTTTAGGGAGGGGACTATCAGTTCCCTGTATCCATTGGGACAGTGTGTAGACACGTCTGCACGACTCCATGTTTCATGGAGGATTATTACCTCCATGTTATTTATACTATTTACAAAGTCTGGGTCTGTGCTCTTCATTCCAAAGGTTGAGGAGCACAGACCCTGGATATTCCAGCTACTTATTTTAAATGATGCCATTTTTATTAACAAAAAATCTATGGTTTATAGTAGTAAAGAAATAAGAAATGACAAAGTTTTACATATTCATATTTAAATTTGGTTATGATTTATATATTTATACTATATTATTGTTATTTTCCTTAATTCTGTGGTATACAGGAGATACATTAGCTAATTAGCTTAGTGCAGATAAGGTTTAAGAGATGTCTTATCTCGTTCAGCTCCGTGCTGGCGGGGTTTCCTGGCCGACGGGACACGGCTGCAGCATAGCTGTGCTGCGGGGGCTGGGGGGAATGCGGGTGACGTGGGGGTCCCTGTCGTCGCTCCTGCGAATTGGCAGCTCTGTGGTGGGGGCGTGGCCTAGGGGGCTGGAGGGAATGGGGGGCGTGGGGGTCCCAGGCGCTGCTCCTGCTGACTGGCAGCTCTGTGGTGGGGGCGTGGCCTGGGGGATCCTAGGAGCTCGGGGGCGGCTGGGCATGCTCCTGGTCTCGGTGTAGGGTGTGCTGGTGAGCTCTCGGCCCAGGGCGATGTCCTTGAGGGATTTAGCAAAAAGCTTCATGCCCTCTCTGTTGAGGTGCACCTGGTCGTACATGTGGTGGGGCCTGATGTGGTGGTGGTGTGCCAGGTGCACGCTGGGTAGCAGGGTGCAGCCCCGGGACACCTCTGTGTTGATGCTGTGGATGATGTGGAAGGGCACGTCCGCTCGGGGCAGCAGGGTGGACACGATGACTTTGGCGTTGGGGTATTCTCTGGCTGCTGTTTCTGCCACCTGCTGCACAGATTTGGCCACATCTCCTCTGTCTGCGCGCAGGTTGTTGGTGCCGGTGTGGATCACAATGTATTTCGGGCTCCTCTGTCTGTTTTTGGACAGGATTTGCAGGGCGCTCTGTGTCGTTGGGCACTTGATCTTGTCGACACTTCGGCCAGGGAAAAGCCGTCTTTCGTCCAGGTACCTCCCGTTCGAATCTATTAGGATGAGCACCTCCGCACTGCCCTGCTGCTCCGACTGTGTGTTTGGGGCTGTCTGTGTGGCTGGTGTTGTGTGTGTGTTTGGGGCTGTCTGTGTGTCTGCCTGTGTGGCTGGTGTTGTGTGTGTGTTTGGGGCTGTCTGTGTGTCTGCCTGTGTGGCTGGTGTTGTGTGTGTGTTTGGGGCTGTCTGTGTGTCTGTCTGTGTGGCTGGTGTTGTGTGTGTGTTTGGGGCTGTCTGTGTGTCTGCCTGTGTGGCTGGTGTTGTGTGTGTGGCTGGTGTTGTGTGTGTGTCTGCCTGTGTGGCTGGTGTTGTATGTGTGTGTATTTGGGGCTGTCTGTGTGTCTGCCTGTATGGCTGGGGTTGTGTGTGAGTGTCTGGGTTGTCAGTGTGTGTGTCGGTGCAGTCCCGGCGGGTACTTTGTTGCTCTTGTGCTGCTGGTGTGCGGAGCTGGCTGCCTCTCAGTCCCTCCAGCTCTCTCTGCAGGCTCCTCAGCTCTCTGTGCTGTGCTGTCCTGGTCAGTTCCTCTCTCAGTCTCCGCAGCTCTGCCTTCATGGCCTGGTTTTCCTCATCCAGTCCTCTCATCGCCGCTCTCAGCTCCTGAACCTCGGCCCTGTGTTCTGTCTTCAGCCTGTGCACCTCGTCCCTGAGCTGCTCTGATGGGCTGGTCTGGCTCAAGGTGGCCAGCTTGTGCTCAATGTGTTCCCTGAACTCCATGAACTGCAGCTCCAGCACTGACAGGCACTCCTTCAGGGCTCTGATGTTGCTGACCTGTCTGGGGGAGTCAGTGACAGGGCTGTGCTGGGGGTGGGGAGGCTGGCTGCTGCGTTGTGCTGGGGGTGGGGGGAGAGGCTGGGGGTTTGCAAGCTCTGGTATTGTCTTCGCTCTCTCCACACGCTCTCTCAATGCTGGGAAGCTGTGTTCAAACAGGTCCAGGCTGCTCTCTCTGCCCTGCACCATGACAGTACCATTGTGGTAGACGTTGACAGTGAGCATGACGCTGTCAGCATCACTGTCCTCGAACACGGTCAGCTACCTGCCTCTGCCGATGCCTCCCTTGCGGATGTTGCAGTAGGTGCTGCACAGCGCAGAGTGCCATGCACTGGGGTGCTCGGTGTAGAGCAGCAGGTTGCACTTGACCCTGCAGTTGTCCACTGTGGAGTAGTTTGCTATTAGAGTCTCTGGGGACTCCCTCAGCACTCTGTCTTTATAATTTTTTCTGGCCTTTGCAGAGCTCAGCTCCTCTGGGTATTCTATTTCAATGCTGCAGCAGCCGTTGCTGCTCAGTCTGTCAAAAACTGTTACATTTTCAAATGTATCAAATTCACTGGCAGTTGGGAGGCCCTCTTCAACTGTCACTTCACTCTGCATTTTTTAAAATTCTCACAGCAGTTTCTATGAAGCTATACTGACTTTTCTTGCAGATTACAGATGATGATGATTATTATTATTATTATTTTTTTTATTGGTATTTTTTGTTGTATTTATCTTGCTGGTTAATATAGATTCTTACCTCCTGTTTCTGTGCTCTATTCTGGCTGTCTGTCTCTCTGTTCTCAGTATTTCTTCTGTCTTTCTTTAGTTTTTCTTTTCTTTTCTTTTCATTATTTTTCTTTCAAAATGTTCTCCTTGTCTTCTGTAAATCTTAATTTAGTATTTTATGCAAAAAAAAAAATCACAATTTATGACTTTAACTACTATTAAAACACTAATGTTTAAGAGCTCATTTTCTCGTGCTGTGCTCTCCCTCTCTCTCTCTCTATATATCTCTATCTCTGTCTGTCTCTCTATATATCTATATCTCTGTCTCTCTCTCTCTCTCTCTCTCTCTCTCTCTCTCTCTCTCTCTCTCTCTTTTCTCCTCTGATTTATATATATATATATATATATATATATATATATATATATATATATATATATATATATAATACTTTTTTTTGTTTTGTTTTACTTACTCAATGTGAAACTTATTGCTGGTGCTGAGCAACAATTCTCAAGACGTAGAGGTATCTTCACCAAGCACACACGCATGTCATAGTCAATGTTCATCCTGGCTCGGTACTTTGTTTTCATCAATGTCATGGCTGAAAATACGGTTTCAAATAAGTAGGTTGTACTGAATGGGACCTACACTTTCAGTGCTGCAGAAGAAGCAGTGCTGTATTCATCAGAGCATTCGCACCAAAATGCCTCCAGCGGCATTTCACTGATCTTGGTTCTGAGGGAGCTGTCTGATGAAATGTCAGTGAGGTTTTCTAACAGCTTTGATGGGATAGATGGTGGCAGTTTAGCTTTAATATTCTCACTAATGGGGTTTGTAGCCCACATGTGTGTAGTGGCTTGTTCCGTTGTGAGGTCAGGAAAGTAAGTATTACATTTGTTGAGTAGACCAGACAGATGCGCTGCCCGCCACGGTTCAATTACGTCAAAGTCGATGTTTTGTTCCTGAATGAAAGAATGTTTAAACATATCAGTAGTCCCAGGAGTCACATGCCAAGAAGATGGCTGAGCTCTAGAGTAGTGGTTAGGGCTCTGGACTCTTGACCGGAGGGTCGTGGGTTCAATCCCCGGTGGGTACACTGCTGCTGTACCCTTGAGCAAGGTACTTTACCTAGATTGCTCCAGTAAAAAAAAAAAAAAAAACCCAACTGTATAAATGGGTAATTGTATGTAAAAATAATGTGGTATCTTGTAACAATTGTAAGTCGCCCTGGATAAGGGCGTCATCTAAGAAATAAATAATAATAATAATAATAATAGTTCCGCAAACCCACCAATGATTTTGCAAAATTTGATGGCGTAAACCTTGTTTTATTTTACAAGCTTTATCACAGTAGACTTAGATTACTGTGATCCATAAATTGACTTTTGATGCACCATGTGAAATCCTACATCAAACTATTTCAAGAGCTCTGCCAGTGCCAGGAGAATGCAAAACAGCCCCCCTCCTGATGTGAATGTGGTAGAGGATACATCCACCCACCTGCTGAATGATAACACACAACACTCCAAACAACTCGAAAACCGGAGCCGCCGCAATAATATCAGACTGATTGGCTTGAAAGAAAGGCGAGAAGCTGGGGGCATTATTATTATTATTATTATTATTATTATTATTATTATTATTATTATTATTATTATTATTTATTTCTTAGCAGACGCCCTTATCCAGGGCGACTTACAATTGTTACAAGATATCACATTCTTTTTACATACAATTACATTATTTTTTACACATTATTTTTACATACAATTACCCATTTATACAGTTGGGTTTTTTACTGGAGCAATCTAGGTAAAGTACCTTACTCAAGGTTACAGCAGCAGTGTCCCCCACCTGGGATTGAACACACGACCCGGTCAAGAGTGCAGAGCCCTAACCACTACTCCACACTGCTGCGGCATTGTTAGGTATGTGCAGCGCATTATATCTGAATCTCTGGAGCGAGCGCATTGGTCTCTTGCGTCGAGGCCCAGTGATGATCAACCCCCAAGGCTCATCATCGTACGGCTCCTGTGTTTCTTAGCAAGGGAGAAAGTACTCACGGCTGCGAGAGAAAAAGGCGGAGTGGCCTGGGAGGGATGCAGGCTTTCATTTTTTCCAGGGAGCTGGCAAGCAAGAGAAAACGTTTCACAGTAGCAAAAAAGAAGCTCTGGGACCTAAATGTAAAATACACTTTGTCTTATCCTGCCATTCTCCAGTTTACATGGAGAGGACATAATAAAAGGTTCCATGACCACACTGAAGATGGAAAATTTATCCAGGAACACTGTCATTAGGATTCGTCTTGCTACAAGCATTGGGACAGTACCCTGAGATTAGCACTTCACACATTAATCCTGAATGCAGAGCTGGGACTCTGACATTTTTCTCATTGGCTTTAGTTTTGCTTCTTCGCTGTTCATAAAGTAGGGTCGAAATTTGATACGGGACTGCAGTATAAATGAATATGTTATGAGTAACATGTTTAACTGTAATATTGTTTAAGCTTGGTCATTTGATACGTTAATGTACTCCAAATATTGTAGTTTTGTTTAATGGGGATAACGTTGATGCAGGTTCGTGGGATCATGTACAGTAAGTGTGTATACCTGCAATATTAAGATTATGTATCAAATATAAATCCTAAATTGTTTTGTGCTATTTTGTTGTTAACACAAGATATGGTGGATGTGGGAGTTGCAGCGAGTAGCTGTCAGTACGCTTTCAGACCAAAGTAGTTTAGGTTAACTGGAGACTGTGTGGTCCAGTGGTTAAAGAAAAGGGCTTGTAACCAGGAGGTCCCCGGTTCAAATCCCACTTCAGCCACTGACTCATTGTGTGACCCTGAGCAAGTCACTTAACCTCCTTGTGCTCCATCTTTCGGGTGAGAGGTAATTGTAAGTGACTCTGCAGCTGATGCAGAGTTCACACACCCTAGTCTCTGTAAGTCGCCTTGGATAAAGGCGTCTGCTAAATAAACAAATAATAATAATAACTGAAAGGAAAGTTCGGAGGGGGGGGAGGGAGAGCAGGGGAAGGTGGTGTTATTTCTTTTTACCATCCCCCTGTTTAGTTTTTATTACTATCTTTTTTCTTTGTTTTTCTTCAAACTCTGTCTCTTTTCTCTTTAGGTTTTGTTAAATTTACCGTAATATATAAGGTAGACTTACATGCAATGAGTACAACAGGGTGAAATTGTGAAGACTTTTGTGAGTTTAGACGGGACACAATTATAGTGAATGCTAGACATATGCTTAACTCATCCACTCTTACAATAGGGAAAAATACGATGATGGAATGGCACATGTGCATTCCTAATGCTAATCTCCAGTTAAATGATGAATAGGTTTGTTAAAATTACAACTTGGAATATTAACGGCTGTAACAACCCCATTAAAAGGGAAATAAGTTTTATCTTACTGAAAACAAAGCAAGTAGGCATTGTATTCCTGCAAGAAACTCATTCAGTTGATAATGAAATACTCAATTTATAAAGGGACTGGGTAGGACAAATATTATACAGCTCACTGAATAGCAAAAAAAATGGGTTAGTAATTCTAGTACATAAAAAAAAATGCTAAAACAGTATAGAGATGAGATAGGACATATTATCTGTGTGGAAGCTTTGATTAATGGGAAAAAAATAATTTATGCAATATATATGCACCAAATAATGAACACCCAGATTTTTTTCAGATGTGAAAACAATTATTGGAAATATCCCAGATGGACAAACAGTACAGGCAGGCGATTTTAACCAGGTACAGGACAGCATGCTTGATAAAAACAACATATCATTGTGGCAAAGTGGTTAACAGTGTGGAGGTGCAGGTGATCAATGAACAGACAGACAATTGTAATCCAGGTGCAAAGTTGTTTAATGGGTTTGTATGTCCAGTGCCCGACTGCAAAACAAACAGTAAACAATAAATGAAGGTAAGTAATACAGCAGCATGTATTACTTAAATTGTAATCCCTGGGTTTGTCCCGAAATAATAGTCCTGTTCTTTATACACCCACACGAAACACAAAATACATACACAAGTCAGTTAGTGCGCGAATTAGTGCTTGTGGTGCAAATATAGTTTATTCGTGATACAAGTGCAGTGCTGTTCCGGGTTTGTGCTGGCCGTTGGCGACAGCTTCAGAACATGTTAGCCGTCTACTAATAGCAAGACACAAGTAGAGACAAACAAGCAAACACTCACGATACGGATAAACAAAACACAGGTCCTTCCAGGTTGTTTTCTCTAACCAAAACGGAAAACATTCCGTCGCTTCGACCCTTACTTATACCGTCACTTATGACCCCTTGGTAAACGATTGCAGCTGCTCCTCCAATCCGCGGCTGCCACATCATTTGCCACAAACTCCAGCTTCAAGAGATTTTTAATAACAAAGCAGAATATGCAAGACAACTTAAACAGCAAAATTCAAGTTATGTTATACCTGCCATTAAAAAATGTAACAATAGATCATTCACTAATACAGTAGATATTAATCAGGCTTTTAAAAACTTTAAAAAAAAATATACTACAAAGCTGGATGCTTTTTTTCCAAAGGTACTGCTTCCCAGGTTCTCTCCCAAACAAACAGAAGTTCTGGAAACCCCAATTGATCAGTTAGAGGTGAGGAATGCCATTAGTTCTGTGAAACCTGGAAAATCACCTGCCCTAGATATATTTCCTACAGGGTGTTATAATAAAAACATTGATATTCTTGCCCCTATCCTAACACAGGTGTATGCAGAAGCTCTAGAAACTGAACGTTTACCTGACACACATAATTAAGGCTTCTGTTTTTCGGGTTTTATTATTTGTATTTTTCGGTGCTTATTTTTAGCTATTTTCGAGTTTTATGTAAATCGTTTTTTGAGGGGGCTTTCGTTTTTGATATACTATATGAAATTAGTGTTTTCGGTTACTTTTCAAAATGCGTGTTTTTATTTTTTCTGTCAAAATATGTATATTAACTCGACAGTACTTGCACACTTAAGTTGTACCTTCTTTCCATTGCTGTCTTCCACAATGAAATCCCTGTGGTCACAGACACATTCTCCTGGCGTTTTTTGTGTATATGCATTTTTGCACATTTCGCCACAATTCTGTTTTAAATCCTCTGTATCTTAACTGTAATACAGCTTGAAATCCCACTAACAAGCCTCCATCCTGATTGTAATCTCGTTTTAAATCTCGCAAGCGGAGTCTCCAATAGAAATGCAGGAATGTGCTGTCCTTCAGTAGTTGGGGCGGGCTTAAAGTATTGAGAACGAATCAATGATAGATGCAAGTCAGGAAGGCGGGACATTGCCTAAATAAATGTATTTATTATTATTTTTGTAGTAGGTTTTATTTTTTAATGGGAAAAGGGTAAAGTCAACGTGAATTGATTAACCATTTCCACAGTTTTTCCGGTGCTTTCCGGTGTTTATTGGCTATCCACCGATTTCATTTTTTTTTGTATCGGCGGTGTTTTATCGGGTTTTATCGGTTAAAACCGGAAATCAGAAGCCGTACATATAATTAAGCTTTAATATCAATAATTCTTAAAAAGAACAAAGATCCCACAGACTGCGCTAGCTATAGGCCTATCAGCCTCATCAACGTGGACTGCAAAATACTGGCTAATGTTCTCGCTTTGAGGTTAGAAACAATTCTTCCAAGCATTATACATACAGATCAGGTTAGCTTTGTTAAAAATAGAGTATCTGCTGACAATCTTAGAAGGCTGCTGCATCTCATGTGGAAGCATCAGTCCAAATCTACCCCAATTGCTGCACTGTCTTTAGATGCTGAAAAAGCATTTGACAGAGTTGAGTGGAAATTCCCTGCCCTGTCTAAGTTTAGTTTTGGTCTCAGTTTCATTAAATGGATAAATGTACTTTTTTCTGGCCCAAGAACTGCTGTCCTTATAATGGGTTAATTGCTCCTTTTTTTAAACTATCAAGGGGCACTAGACAGGGTTGCCCCCTTCCGCCATTGGTTTTCACTATTGTTTTAGAACCTTTGGCTCCTGCAATCAGAGCAAACCCACTAATTAAAGGAATTCAGGGAGGTGGAAAGGAGCACAAGTTGCTTCTTTATGCAGATGACATCCTGCTGCTGATCGATGATCCAATTGCTTCTGTACTACTACTTTTGGATACAGTTGAATCTTTCTCAGGATTATTTGGATATAGAATCAACTAGCATAAATCAGAAGCCGTGCCAATTTCTAAACTATGCCCGTCAAATACAGTAACTCCACACAATTTTAAATGGATTCCAAAGGGCATGAAATATCTGGGCATCTTACTTTCCCTGGATCTTAATGAAATCATGAATACTAATATTGCTTCATTACTGCAAAAAAATAAAAAATAATTTGGATAAATGGAAAGCAATCAAACTTACCCTATGGGGAAAAATAAATATTATTAAAATGGTTGCTGTCCCACAATTTAACTATATTTCTATGATGTTGCCAATAACTATACCCCTCTCAACATTTAAGCATTTTAACCAATTGATAAAAGATATTCTCTGGGAAGGAAAGAAACCTAGAATAACTATGGCAAAATGATTTGCACCAAAATGTAGGGGAGGTCTGGCTCTCCCTAACGTAGAGCTATTCAATACAGCTTTTGAAATGGCCATGCTAGCTAGACATTGGCATGGTACATACTCACATTCTGAATTGGATTCAAATAGAAAAATCACTTACTTGCCCTTTTTGCCCTATTGATGTCACAGAGATCCCCAAAAAATAAGGTGACTGATAAAGCTAACCCAATTTTCTAACACTCAAAAGAGGTATGGGCAAAAGTACATAAAATATCCAAACTCTCTCAGTTTAAACAGTCTAACTCATCTATATGGCACAACCCTGTAATTTGCTTTGGAAAAAGTTATTTTTCTGGGAGCAGTGGCTTAAAGGAATACATAAATTGGGTGACTTATACAAAGATGAGGTGTTTGTCATATCAGGAATTGATAAGAAAGTATAATCTGACTGGAAATAGACAATTCTGGAGATATTTGCAAATCAGGAATTGTGTTACTGCTATCTTGGGCCGGCATCTCTAACATGAAAAGAAATAAGTAATTAAGCAATGTTTTGATGAGCTCACTGGAGGAACTCGAGCTGCATCTACATGTTATAATACATTTAATATTTTGTGCAGTGGTATCTGTGAAAACCTCAAAACTATCTGGCAGAGGGATTTAAACTGTCAAATTGATGACGAGACATGGATAAGCATTTTGTATAATTCTGGGGCTAATATCAAGGAGGCCAGAGGAAAGTTTATACAATGCAAAATATTACACAGGTACTATTGGACTCCTGTGAAGCTCTACAGAGCAGGTATACAGAATAATAACTTGTGTTGGAGATGCAGGGGGGAGGTTGGCACATTCTTACGTGCTATGTGGGAGTGTCCAGTGGTGATGCCATTCTGGCATAAAGTTCTACAGGACTGGGGACTTGGTTGGGAAGGTCTCTGTCCACGTCACCTAGATTGTGCCTTCTAGGAGACAGATCTGAGATCCCAGAGGTGACAAATAAGGAATCACAGTGGGCATTATTTCTGCTGCCATACAGGTCCTCTGTAATTGGAAGACCTCCTCTACTCCTAAATTTAAAGAGTGGATAGACTCCATGATTCAAACCGCTTCCTATGAGCAAATGCTAGCTAGGTTTTCCAATAAAAGTCATGATTTTACTAAAATTTGGGATCCTTTCCTGTGCCATGTCCTGAGCTGAACTTGTATCTCTAATTGTCAATTAACCTCTAACACTGTACTCACAAGGTCTTGTATTGTATTGTATTGTAAAGTCCTACAGACTTATTTTAATTACTTTAGTTTCTTTTCTGTATAAAAATGTACTCGCAATATATATTTTGTTGAAAACTCAATAAAAAATGTTAATAACAAAAATAAAAACATATCGCTAGTCCCCTGTGACAGGGTGCTCGTGTCACGTGTGTGGATAGCCACTGCTTAGGCAATACAAAGAGACATGGGAGGTGGAGTTGAAACGCCAGCACAGGCGTGCAGGATTTATTAATACAAAAGTAAGTAAACAAATAAAAGGGGTCATGTGATGTTACCAGCGATGGTAACGCACAGAGGACACACACAGCAAGCTGTACAAAAGGCAAAATAAAACACAGTACACAAACTACAAATAAAAGGTGCCACACAGGTCAAGCGCTAGCCTTATTAAAGAGGCGTCCCGCTCCAGGAAGGGTTGCATAGCTGTCGTTCCTGCAGAGCGGACTCTCCTCCTGAGTATACGCAGCTCCCCTCTGTAGCATGGCTCCAAAAAGACACACACAATAAACCCATTTCTGCACACAAATTTACACCAACACTAATTCCCACCTGTGCAGGGCAATCAGCCTGCCACATCCCCCCACTGACACGTTTCCGGAGTTGTAGTCTCCTTTTGAATGCGTAAATTCTTTCACGCTGGGCAATAAAATGAGTGCTCCCACCTTGCATAGTTTTATTCAGCTTATTCATTTCACTGAATAGGTTTGCGAGGTAACCCAGTTTTGCCAGCCACACGTCATCTTTCAGCACTTTGGCAAGTTCAGGTGTCTTATCAGCTAAGAAAGTACGTAACTCTTCCTTGAGATTAAATATATGGGTAAGTATTCTGCCTCAAGATAGCCATCTCACCTCTGTATGCATGAGCAAGGAATGGTAATAAAATGAACGGGTGTTACTGCTGTGTTCAGAACACTGAAGACCTGGTTCAATATAGTTTGCAGCAAGTGCCTCTCGGTATATAAAGCAATGTGTCCAAGTAGCGTGAGGTGCAACGACTTTTATTTTTTGCACAACACCAGAAAGCTTTCCAGTCATTGCTACGGCTCCATCAGTGCAGACCCCAATGGAATTAGTCCATCTGATTTCTGCTGAAGTCATAAAATCGTCAAAAAGTTTGAAAATATCGTCTGACTTTGTTGTTGTCTTGAGCTCCTTGCAGAACAAAGTCTTCCTTTATTCCCTCATTCCACACATACCGAAGGCGGGTAAATGGGACATTTTAGAAATGTCTTTGGATTCATCGAGTTGTATTGCAGAATAATTTTCACGCAGCTGATCAATGCACTGCGACACTGTCTTCTGACATAAAAGCGATCCATCGTTTGACAGTGTCATTTGACATTGGTATTTTTACCAGTTCCTTGGCCTTCTGCTCTCCAAACATTTTCTTTACAATTTCAATGGCACACAGCATTACCGACTCCTCAGCAATCATATGCTTTAACAATTTTCTGTGCCACTATGTACGATGACACTACAAGCTTTTTATCCGCGGTAGTTGTGGATTTCATTATGGCTTTAGTGCCAAGCAGTTCCTTAGCCTTTCGTTCAAAAAATGAATGTTGCTTGGGTTTCAAACATTCATTGGACAGTACTTGTGCACAAATTACACACTGCAGTTGAGGTATGTCTCCACTTCCAGTACAAATAAAACCGAAATTCAAATAGCTGTCTTTGTATTTCCTTAATTTTGCAGGGTTAATAACAGCTGTATTTTTTTCTCACACCACCACCTCCTCACTCTTCTTCAGCCCTTACAGTTGAACTTGCTGAAGGAAGTTCTGTATCATCATTCTGTGGGTTTTGATGCGTATGGTCGAATTATAAATGCATCCATATCTTTTATCAATATAATTTTATTGTGTTTCCAATGATTTTTCCACTGCTTTGTAATCTGTCGAGCTCCCGCTGAAAGGGCTCTATTACACCATACGTAACCCGAGAACGTGTTACTTAACCTGAGAACGCATTAATTTCTGCACATGCTTATGACATGCTGAAGCTAATAGGTTTCAGCATGTCATAAGCATGCAGGGAAAAGGACCCCTTGAAACCTCCTCAAGGCCCCCTGATTGAGAACCCCTGCAGTAGACAATATTTTTATTAGAGTGTGTCTTTCACAGTGTCATACATGTTCCACTTACTGTAATAGTGCAGGTGTTCCTGTTATTACGGCTTTAAGACATGGAACTGAAGAATGTGTCTTTTTTGTTCTTTCTAATGGACTGGGCTCTTTAGATTCTATGTCAGTGAGAGACATTCAGAAACAACACTTAAGTGTGTGTTCTAAGTGGGGGGTATTACCTTGGCATACTTTAGCAATATGAATATGAAATATGTTTTAAAGCTGAATTCGTACACCATTGCTGCAAGGACAGTTTTACTGTAGCATGTCCTTAAATCTCTAATACTTCTAATAGTAATAACAACAGCAACACATTTTGGATGATGTATGTGTTGTTTTTCCTTTTTTTCTTCTTGCACCTTTTTCAAATAAAGCTTTTAGTAGTCTATTTTAGATGGCATCATCTATCCACAACAGTGTGCCTCTTTAAGGACAATCCCACTGCTTTAGAAGTTAGTGCTGGGACAAATATCACAATATTAAAACGAATATTTTTTGACATGTATTCTGATACAAAAACCAGATATTCGTATTCGCTACAAATAGACAAAAATACCTTGCACTTATTTACCGTTTTACCAGAATTTGCGCGATCGTTTCAAAAAATGGCAAATGCAAAAGAGCCCAGTATGAAATGTGAGATTTAATATATATATAAAAAAACCCAGAGGATCAACACAGCAGCTCTTGATCCTCTATTTTAAAAGTTTTAGACAGCAAAAAATAAACAAACCAGATTATGTGCATGCATGTATAGTGATCTCTATGGAAGCCATCTGGGACAAAAACGTGTTGTGCTGCTTTAGAGCGAGCCAGAATCTAATGGGACAGAAAAAATGCAAGTGCGTCCTTCTGAAATGCCTCGCTTAAACAGTACCCAACTTCCAGAAAATGTTGGGTAGTGATTTTTATATAGACGGTATATATTATATATTTTTTGTTGCGACTTTCTGTTATGTGGAATGTAATAAATGAGAACGAAAATGGTTTTCCCCTTCACTTTACAACGCTATTTCCTGCTGCTATGCTGTCTCTTTGTGCATTCTGAGTAACATAATGGCTTTTATTACTTTTTGAAAACAAACGAATATCCAAATTATGAGCAAATATCCGAACATGAAAATCCAGTGTTCGTCCCAGCACTATTAGAAGTTGATAATTGTTCCCAGTTGACTGACCTACAGTATTCACAAGTGGTGTCAAAATTAAATTGTGATTACACAGCATGACGTTATTATTATTATTTGTTTATTTAGCAGACGCCTTTATCCAACGCGACTTACAGAGACTAGGGTGTGTGAAGTATGCATCAGCTGCAGAGTCACTTACAATTACGTCTCACCCGAAAGACGGAGCACAAGGAGGTTAAGTGACTTGCTCAGGATCACACAATGAGTCAGTGACTGAGGTGGGATTTGAACCGGGGACCTCCTGGTTACAAGCCCCTTTTCTTTAACCACTGGACCACACAGCCATACACATTGGAAGTGCACTTTGACCTTGCATCCTGATTTCCAATCTGTTTACCTGGATACAGTGTCAGTTCTGTATTTCTGTCTCTGCTTTGAGTTTGCCACATTGTGTCAAGGCTATGATCAGGGAAAACAATGTTCATTCCGATATAAGGTACAGGTCCTTGTGGTGATAAAAGCTATGATAAAGTAATTGTAACATTAAACTTTAAGCTATCTCAAGACACGCCTTTAGCTACGTATAAACAATACCTTACTATAATGATCTAGGGTTTTAATATCCTTCTATATCACCATCAAAACTACATCCATATACAAGTGCAATCAAAAGACTTAAACATATGAATATATATTTCACAGTAATCAGAGAATTCTGGCTTTAAATATGATCGATTCATTCGGCATATGATTTAAGGTTTAGACAATATTCAGCTTTGATTCAATTCAGTGTTATCATATATTGCTTGTTTCAACATACAGAAACAAAAAAAACAAATCTTGTTGAAAGTAAATACCTTCTTTTACTTGAAAAGTTACAAAAATAAGATTAAATGTAGATTGCATTAGATTGTAGGAATTCATTGTCAATATATTATCAAGTATTATACTAAGTATGTTCCATACAAATTAACAATATATGCAGTTGTAATACGATTCTAAATATATTCAACATCCAACAATGCATTTATATTCGGTCATGTAATTCAGCATAGGTTAATATTACTTCATACTCAATTTAAACAGAATTAATCATACAATCGATTTATGCACCATGGAAATTCATAAGTTATTTAGTTACCAGTTCTTATATGAAGAAAGTTGAAATGGTCTCGCAATGAACAATTACTGCATATAGATAGCTTTCTCCTCGTTGTTAAAATGTTTCAAGAAACCTGAGATCTGAAGTGTAGTCCTCTCCATTCACGGTGTTAAAGATAAAACAAGATGGCTTTTTCTTTAGAACTCCATGTCCCACAATGCAATGGAAACGTGATTTCTGAAATTATATTGATTTATGAAATAATGTTAATATTTTAACGCATCGTGCATCTTGCCATTATTTCTTTTGTTTGCATGGGAGTTTAAAAGCAAATCTGTGTTAATTGTCATAATTTATCAGGAGTTCATTTGCACTTGGAAAAGGAGGGTTTTAATTAACGAAAGAGTCACATTGAAACATAAATTTAACAGACCGCGGCTCTGACGCCAACGATACAGAGACTACCTAGATAATTCAATATTTGTAGTTATGAAAATATTTTAGACTTTTATATATTTGTGGTTATGAATGAGATTTGTTCACTTGTTTTAACACTTTGTAACCTTAAACCCGGAAGACACTGCTCGATGACATCGCAGGAAGGGATGCATGGATACATAAAGTGCAGTGGCAATGGGGCGAATCAATAGTGAAAAGATAAGGCTATGGCAGTAATAAATATCTACAATTTTGGCTAGGACTTAAGGCAACGTGATCGTGAAAAACAGATATGACTGGAGACATGCATGTATTCTCTCTCTCTATTAAACACACACACACATACATTCATACATACATACATACATGTATACATGCATGCTGATATTTTTTGAAAACAAGACTGAACAGCCCCACATTGTACTTTTTAACTATTAGACAAAATATTTACAGAATAATTAAAAACTTCTGCTATAATCATCCATCCATCCATCCATTATCATTAACCGCTTACTCCTTTACAGGGTCACAGTGAGCCGGAGCCTAACACGGCATACACAGGGTGCAAGGCGAGACTACACCCTGGACGGGACGCCAGTCCATCGCAGGGCACCACACACACACACACACACACACACACACACTCACACAGAGGGCAATTTAGAGTGACCAATCAACCGGGACAGCATGTCTTTGGACTGTGGGAGGAAACCAGAGTACCTGGAGAAAACCCACGCGAACACGGGGAGAACATGCAAACTCCACACAGACAGTACCCTAGGCCGGATTTGAACCTAGGACCCTGGCGCTGTGAGGCAGCAGTGCTAACTGCTATAATCATGATTCATTTATTATTAATAGCATTATCATTAAATTATACCAAATCATGTTTATTTATTTACAATGATGCTTATAAAAATGTAAATAAAAACATGATTTGGTATGGTTTAATTATAACGCTATTAATAATAAACAAATAATGCAGCATGGTCCTAATAGCAGTTGTTAAGTATTCTGTAAACATTTCATCTAATAGTTAAAAAGTGCAAAATGGGGCTTGTTTTCAAAAGATATCGCCACGGACATGAATGGAATACCTAATGTGATCGAGATCATTGACATGGATTTTACCTAATGTAATTGTAATGTTGTCAGACTCCCCCCACACTGTATGTACAGTGTACTCTCACCTTCACACATCTGTATGTACATATTATAACATCTTCTTATAATACTGTAAGTGTTCGATGGCTACTTCTATTCATGTTGAGTTTATTTAGGTGAGCAAACGGTACCGGAGAAAATGCATGATTAGAGGAATTCACCGAACAATTAACTATAAACAAATTGTGAATTGGGTTGAGGAGTTATATTGTAATTTTAAAAGCTTAAGAAATGTATAATGAAGTGTTACATACATGACACTGGGTTTGCTTAACTCCCGAGGTGCTTAATATGGTGTCAAATATACACCTTTTGTTCCCCCAGTCTGCAATGCCCTGTCTGAGTGGAGCCAACAGTGTGTTTGTAGGGCGGGCAGGGAGGTAAATCCTGCCTAGTGAGGTTGATTGAGGTCCCCTGCAGGGAGGCAGACTCTCAGCTCTCAGGAAAGGTTAGCCTTCAGTCTTGCTGAGCCCTCCGCCAGCTGCTCTGGAGTTTCTCTGTTCTAGCCAGCAGGGCTTTAGATGGAAAGTTGCGGGTGCTACATGCTACATGCACGTTCCAGCAAACAGGACTTAGCAGCAGAAACATGTCAAACCCTTTGTGACAGGAGTGGTCTGACGTCAGGCGGAAGCAGGAACAAAAATACTGACACCGGGGAAGTACTGCAGTTCAAAAAGTCTTGCGCCGTTTTTTATTAAGCAAACAAAAATCAAATAAATATTTAAACAGAAAACACTTTGCTCAAAGAGCGAAAATAAAAGGTTTCAACAAAACAAAATCACGAACACAAAAATACATAAACAAAGGTCAGGCTGGGCAGATTGCCTTCACTGTTCCTATGTTTCTTTTATTAAGTTTCGTTTTCGTTTTCGTTTTCGTTTTTACTCGCCGTCTCTCTGCTCTCTCGTTCCTCCTCTGAACTCCCCCCTCGAGCTAGAGCTCTGCAGGCTTTTTATAACAGGTGACCATCTCCCGATTAGCAACAAATTAAATCACTTAATTAATTCGGGAGATGGCCACCTTCTGCACGAGTCTACTAAAATCCTGTGTGGATGGGGCTTCCCATCCACGCTACTAAATAATAACACAAACGGCTATGCCGTCACATCTATACATAAAACAATAACTAAATATACGGCGCTCGCCGACATATATACAATAATAAATCATAATAATAATACAAAATAACACAGGGGCGGAGGGGGACCCCGATCTAAAAGTAAACAAACAAAACAATGTACAGGGCACCTCGCCCTGTTACACCCTTCCACCTGAGAAACAAGCAAACAGAGATCCTGCAAGGAGCTTCCTTGCAGGGGATAAAAATAAAGGTGGAATGCAAATTTCATCTCTGTCCCTCATGCATTCTGTAAGATATACAGTAAAATCTGCATCACCATTTGCACCATACCTTCCCAGTGAAAGCCTGTTTTTAGTCTTTTTAAAACTGGAACATTACTATTGTACCCCAAAATGTGCTGGAGATAAAGGCAGATAAGTGTACGTTACATCCAGTCATCTTCAGGGCAAACAAAATGGTACAGACTAGCTCTGGAGTCTGCACTTGAAGGAACTTGTTTTTATAATAGTTGTATTATTCTTTGCATGCAATAAGCCATTTTAAAAATAGGCTGGAGACATCAGTAATGGTGAGAGGAGAGAAGGAAGAGAGAGCAGGTGGGGCAATCAGAGGGGAGTCAAGGTGATCAAGTACTATACTTGGTTGGTGGCAGGAGAGCGTAGAATAAATGGTGTCGATTTTATTCTGAAAGAAAGAGGAGAAATCATGGCAGGTAAGAGAGGAGGATGAATGAGAGGTGGCTGGATTGCAATATAATTATTATTGCAATATAATAAATTGAACAAGAAGTGTTGAGTTCACGTGCTGAATAACTTTTTTGTGGAGCGAAATATATATATTTTTTCCGAATCTTATTTTGGAATCTTGCATTCATTTAATTCCAATGAAAGAATGGCAGGTGAATCTCACTGTTCCAAATTATGCTGTGTTGCTTAAAGCAACTGAATTAATCTGTTTTTTTTTAAAAATTGATTTCCCATTCATTATACTTAAAAACATAAACAGAATACTCCATGAATGTTCACAGAGTGTTATTTCGCAATTTAATTCATTAATGATGTCAATACCCAAAGTGGCTTGGAGCTTGTACATTTTGTACTATTCTGTGTAAAACCCTGTCACTATTTACAATGTATAATAAAATAAGAAGAAACGCTGCATTTACCCTTGTTTTACTTGTCAAGTGTTTATCATACACTTTGAGGACTTGGTGTGACCACATGGCATAGTGGTTAGCTGCTGTGTGTCTTTAGAAGGAAATGACAAGCTTCACTTCGGCTACAGCAGACTCCGCTTACCCTGGACTGATCCCACAGCTAATGTAGTAAAATAATCCCTGGTCCATGTCAAACATGTGTTTTTTTTCCAGTGGTCTACTGTAGTCTGCCTCAGCTGCAAAAAATATTGAGACCCTTGCAACTTGTTTTACAGTTTTTCTCCCTGAGGTTTATCCTTTATCACGGTGTTGTGGTCCAAATATCTAAGCTACCTTGCTCCTTGGTCATGAAATTATCTTTAAATTAAAGTTAATAATTATAACAGATATTTTATCAACAATTAAAAAGAAAGCTGACAGCTGTTTTTGATTATTGTAGTAGTTAGATTGAAAATAAATCACTTGTGCTCCATCATCAGAGACGTTCTCAACTTGTCATGCAAAACCTTCACCCAGGTCTCGCGAATGTGTCGACAAGCACTAAGTGCTTCCGCTTCTTCACTTTCTCTCCACTGATACGCACGATTACCACCTGTTTTGCCCCTGGACATATGTGACTCACTTCTTGCTCTTGAAAGCCTTATTCATTATGAGTCAAACGTGGTGCTACACATGATGGTATCATCCAAATTGAGCCCAGGTAGCATCCATTTAACCTCCTTGTGCTCCATCCTACGGGTGAGATGTTGAATCAATGGCCTATTGTAAGTGACTCTGCATATAATGCACAGTTCACAGCCTACCTCTGTAAAGTGCTTTGTGATGGTGGTCCACTATGAAACCCAGCTGAATCAAACAGCCTTGTTGTAGATAACTATCAGTTATATGTCATTTGTGCTTGAGTTTCTGGATGCATATTGTTGGCAACTTGCCCAAGTCATATAAAACATAACAATAAGTGAATATCGCAATTATACATTTAAAATACAATTTTAAATATGGTTAAGCAAAATAAAAAGAGCTCTAAATTGCTCACTCCAAGCCCCACTCCAAGCAACTCCCCTCCCCCCAAAACGGTTTTGAAGCTCCATTTTAAAAATATTGATTGACTTGGCATTCCAAATAGAACCTGGAAGCAAGTTCCAAAGGAGCTTGAGAACTAAGAACATAAGAAAGTTTACAAACGGCCCATCTTGTTCGTTTGGTTGTTAGTAGCTTATTGATCCCAGAATTGCAAACTCTCTACAGAATGACATACAACTTTTATTGTGTTTATTAACAGACTAAAGGCATTTGTTATAGGCCTGACATACAGCAAAATGCATTCTGCCCTTCCAGTACTTTCTTTTCTCTCTCTCTCTCTCTCTCTCTCTCTCTCTCTCTCTCTCTCTCTCTCTCTCTCTCATATTAAATAATCATGAAATGGTTTTAAAGGACACTGGGATAATAGAACAATTGTATTTAAGCTTTCAAATCTTTGCAGCTCAGGATAATGGTTTATAGTTCACCTAAACAAGTAAAAAGATAAATGACACGGGTTAACACAGTGAATATATAAAAATAATGTAGTTACTGGATTTTACCAGTCCAAATCTGAGATATGCTGTGCCACAAGCTTCTATCTACCCTAATATTCTAATACTAAGGACATTCTTTAGCACGGTTTATTATTTCATCACAATTGGATAAGCAGTTCTCTAGATGTGATAAAGGTACAGTTAGTGGACAAAAAAATGGAAACACCAATGTAAAGTCACTTAATAGGGCGTTGGGCCACTATGGTATCCCGCTCTGTGGAGTTCTCGGCAGACCGTTTTTGATGAAACTGGCTGCTCACGCCCCAGGTTGAAATTTGCAGTTAATTGAGCTGCAGTTGCTCACCTGTTTTGCCTTGCACATTGAATTAATGCATGGATATCACGATCCTGGAGTATGCGCTTCCGCCCACTGTTGCCCTTTGCTGATGATGTCTTTCCCTCGGAGTTCCATGCCGACATCACCTTAGACACTGTTGCTCGTGAAACATCAGCAAGTTGAGCTGTCTTGGTCACTGAAGCTCCTGCCAAACGCGCCCCAACAATCACCCCTCTTTCAAAGTCACTGAGGTCTCCTGTTGCAGCCATGCTAGCCATAATTATAGGCAACCAGGCCTGTCCAACATTTTTATACATGACCCTAAGCATGCTGGGATGTTATTTGCTTAATTAACGCATGAGCCACACCTGTGTGGAAGCCCTTGCTTTCAATATATTGTTTTGTCCACTACCTATAGGTGCAACATACAGTACCAGGGTTCTCCCCAGGAATTCTGTATAGCTGGGTGGCAGAGCATTACAGCC
This sequence comes from Acipenser ruthenus, assembly GCF_902713425.1. NCBI lineage: Eukaryota > Metazoa > Chordata > Actinopteri > Acipenseriformes > Acipenseridae > Acipenser > Acipenser ruthenus. Next base: position 16,429,111 of record NC_081207.1, on the reverse strand, counting down.
AGGAGCACTTTTAATGGAAAAATAAAATTGCCTTACCTTAAATCTATAATAAGACAAAGAATATGAATAATAATATGAAATTGAATAATGAATAATAAGCCACCTTAAGTCGTACACAGGCTACACTGCTCCATTTACCCCCTGATCCTTTGCGATATTTTTTGCGTTTCTAGCAGAGCTTTGCACATCTTACGACCCAATTCCTTGCTGTAAAAAGGCCATTTCCATCCCCCCCCCCCCCCCCCCCCACATAACATCATACCCACCCCTTCAACTCTCTGATTGGTTAAATGTAGTGTCAAGATGTTACACAGATGTCATGTGGTTCCAATATATATATATAATTTTCACCCAGCACGTGCAAGTGATCTAGTCTGCTAGCAGTGTAATCAATCCTTATTGTTAAAGGCACAGTAGCATCTGAAAGAATTTTCAGCTGGGTGGTGACAGCCTGACTCAAAAGGCCTGGGGAGAACCCTGCAATACAGACAGACAGGTGTACAGATAGTCATCCACTACACAGTATACTCAGATTATGATATAATCAATTACTTGTGCTGAAGAAGGTTCTTGGCATGTATCGTTACTATTGAACAATTGCTTCTCTAGAGATAAGCAAACCTCATGTGACTTAAATGCACATGTACTGTACATATGTAAGCCTGTCTCCACTATATCCAACAGGGGATAATAAAGAACCAAGCTAGGGAACATTAAGCAACACAAACTGCTAGGTTACAATGCCCCAGTAGATCAGTGTGCTTCGGGGTGGGAGTTTATAGACAAATAGTGAGTGACAGTAACCTTCTACAAAAACAGCTGAGCTATTTAACTAAACAGATGCATGCTGTTTGTTCCTTAAATAGGTAATAGGCAGGTAATTAATAAGTGTTACCGTAAAGCACGGAGTCTGACTACTGAATACATGAATCAGAGGAACTGCTGCTGAAATGACAGCTTGTTCGAGAATGTATGCATTTTAATTAAATTGCTGCAGAACACAGTCCAACCACTCTCTGCTCGACCCTCTCCAATCTGGCTTCCGCTCTGCTCACTCCACTGAAACCGCCCTCCTGTCTGTCACCAACTCACTAAAGTCTGCCCGAGCTGCCTCTCTCTCCTTTGTCCTAATTATCCTCGACCTCTCTGCTGCCTTTGACACTGTTGATCACTGTATTCTACTATCATCTCTCGCTGACCTGGGGATCTCTGGTACTGCTCTGGCCTGGTTCTCCTCTTACCTCTCCAACTGCACTTACCAGGTAACCTGGCGTGGAGTAACCTCCACACCTTGCCCTCTCTTAACAGGAGTCCCCCAAGGGTCAGTCTTGGTTCCTCTCCTGTTCTGTCTCTACACCCGCTCCCTGGGCCCCCTCATCGCATCCTATGGTTTCTCATACCATTTCTATGCTGATGATGCTCAGATTTTCCTCTCCTTCCCCACCTCTGACTCCACCATCCCCTCCCGTATCTCTACCTGTCTGTCTGCTATTTCCTCCTGGATGCACTCGCATCACCTCAAACTCAACCTCTCTAAATCTGACCTCCTTTTCTTTCCCTCCTCCTCCTCCCCTCCTTTGATCTCTCTATCTCTGTTCCTCTGGAATCTACCACACTCTCTCCCTCTTCCTCCGCTAAGAACCTCCTGGACCCCTGCCTCTCTTATTCCCAGCACATCTCCACTCTGGCACGCACTTTCCGATTCTTCCTGAGCAACATCCGAAGAATCCGACCCTTCCTCACCAACTACGCCACCCAGCTCCTGGTCCAGACCTTGGTACTCTCCTGCCTAGACTACTGCAACTCCCTCCTGGCTGGCCTCCCTGCGTCCGCCACCCGTCCGCTCCAACTCATCCAGAACTCCGCTGCCCGCTTGGTGTTCTCCCTGCCTCGCTTCTCCCACGCAACTCCACTACTCCGCTCACTCCACTGGCTCCCGATCACCGCTCGCATCCAGTTCAAGACTCTTGTACTAGCCTACAGATGCCTTGACCAGACTGCACCCAGCTACCTTCAGACCCTCATCTCTCCCTACACCCCCACTCGACCTCTCCGCTCCGCCTGCACTAGAAGACCACCTCCTGAGCCCGCTCCTTCTCCACCCTCGCCCCTCAGTGGTGGAATGACCTTCCTACAGATGTCAGGATTGCCCAGTCCCTGACCACATTCCGGCGCCTCCTTAAGACTCACCTCTTCAGACAGCACCTGTAGAACTCCTCTGTTTTTCCCCTGGGACACTTATCACCTTTCCTTAAATGTGCTTTACTTGCTCTTATCGGCCCCCTATTTTACTGCATTTAATCCTGTACTTCAGAGTACTGTAATCTGCCAAGTCTTTAATCTGTAGTATTTTGTATTTAATCATATCCTGATGTAACTATCACTGACACTGTTATCTGCTGTATTATTGAATTGTATTTTGTCACACTTGTACTTGCTTGAACCAAAGTCATTGTATTTATCGTGCTCTTAATTGTATTATTACTTGTACTGTGATACTTGAAATGTATTTGCTTACGATTGTAAGTCGCCCTGGATAAGGGCGTCTGCTAAGAAATAAATAATAATAATAATAATAATAATAATAATAATAATAATTTGTTGAGGGTTTTATCAGATCTCTTGTGCGCTGAATAATCAGATTTCGGAGTGTGGCTTGGGCTCTATATGGATGTGGCACTGCAAGGAATATTCACATCTGAAGTCTAAAGCCATTACTCTAAAGTACATCGTTCTGTTAATCTCCCAATAGTAACTCTCTGTTTTTTATGCTGCTGCTTGATTTACCCCCCCCCCCCCCCCACACACTGCAATTTGTTTATAAATCGTTCTCTAATACGGCATGCAGATCCCTTTTACAAATACAGCAGATTCTCAATTATCTAGACACCTCCAGAGACACACATTCTGTTCTCCTGAGTGCTCTGCTTTTTCCATGTTACGTTGAATATACTTATACTGCATACGCATACTTAAAAAATGGTTCCATAATCTGGGGTGGTTGATAGTGAAAAAATCGTTATAGCGCTTAATCACTGTTGGGTTTTACTATGACTCGGATATTGTGTGTTTTGGAGCTCCTCTTTATAGAAGTAGTTGTCAGTACCATCAAGTGAACCGCTAATTTTGTTTTCTGTTGCTGTGGTTAAACACAGAATGCTGGCGCTTATTGATATAAACATCCACATGACACATGAACTGAATAAATCAAAATAAAAAACAGTATTTGAGTAACTGCAATATAATCATTCACAATGACTGTTAACAAAAAGGTCAGGGAACAAAAATAAAGAAATGTAATTTGAAGCTCTATAAAAACAGCAGTATTGTATATTCAGGGAAACGAAGATATTTAATAGGCGACAGGAGGGAGAGAAGGGAGGGAAAGAGGAAACAAAATTCCTGTTGTCAGCAAAGTCCTCACAAGCATTGTGTGTCAGCAGTAGCTCGGAACTTAGAATTGAAAGGGTGTATCATTCTAAAGAGTGTTTAACTGTGACAGTTCTTTTAGTGAAGGGATAATTTTGCAGTACAGAAATCATACTCATTACTGTTCCATTTCAGTTAATGAAATGGCATGAATTCCTATTGTGTTTTAGGTTTAGTTCAATATCTTCTAGTACCAGCTCTCTTGTAACCCAGTGTTGCTTGCCTTGCTAACAGCACAGACACCTGCTTCAACACGCTTTCATTAACGGTTTAATTTCACAAGCTCTGCACTCTCATAATAAACAGTCTAATCTGTTGTATTTTTAATGCAATGTTGCTTATAAGGTCACCTTCTGACATTTATCTAAAATTACAGGCTTGAAAACCCTGTCATCGCTCCCTAGCCTGTCAAATTAAAATTGGGGTCATTCTGTGTCTTTTAACCTATTCATCTTTCTATGCTGGGCCAAAAAATATCCTGGAGATGTATGTGGCTCCTTATTTTATTTTTCACTTTACCTTCTTAAGTGTTTCATACACAATGTACAACAGTGTTTAGAGCCATTTCCTGTCATTTTCTTTTTCTTTTCAATTTGATGTTTTTTCTTCACACATTCTGTGTCATTGATTAACTTGTACATGCAGCTGAATACATGTTGTTTCGCAGGAGCTCGGTATAACAAAGCTTTCAAATAAAATACAAATATAAAAGCTAAATGTGTACTGTACTGGTTCCTAGACTGAAATACTTTGAATTGAGCATGTTGTTATTTACATGTGTATAATCTACAATGGGTATACACATTTAGTGCATGTTGGGGGAACTAAAGTGCATCGAATTAATACAAATCTATTTTTTCCCTTTTCATTTTAGGTGACTTGTTGAAAATGAGACAGTTGTGGATAACACCCTTGGAATCCTTTCTAACATGCTCCAATGACCAGTTTTTTTTTTTTTTTATTTAATTCATAAGCACTTTCTTTCTTTTCCAAATGAGCATGGAGGTGGAGAGTGTTCCTGTGGATAACCTGACAGACTTTGACCTGATTCCTTGTGGGGCAGATCCCTGTGTGGTGGATCCTTGTACTCTAGATCCCTATGTGCTGGACCTTTGCACGGTAGACCCTTGTGTGCTGGATTCTCATGTGCTGGACCCTTGCACGGTAGACCCCTGTGTGCTGGAGCCCTCTCCCCCTGTGGTGAATCACAATGGGAATGGCCACGGCCATGGCGAGGACCCAGGTAATGACAGCGAGGCCACCGAATCAGCGGACAGCGAAAACGAAGCCTTAGACTTGCCCTCCCACAGCGGCTGGAGCCACTCACGACGCTCCTCCTCCAATGAGTCCTTCTCCTCCAATCTGAGCGCAGAGTCCGCGGAGGAGAGTCGGCAGAGCGCAGGGAATTCATAAAGAAATACGTGGAGAAGATTTCACAGAGGGTAGGTACAATCTTGTGGTAAAAAAACCAGACAGTCGGTAGTTCTTACCATGGGGGGACGGTGCTAGGTAAAATACTTTACTAGAGATTCCAAACAGCATGTACAGCTATGGCCAAAAGTTTTGCATCACCCTATAGAATTAACTAAGTTTGCTTCATAAAGTCGAAAGAAACCTGCTACATAAATATATTGAATTACATACCGCTTTGTAGTTTTCCATGTACTTAATGAAAAATAAAAAAATATGACATCTCAAAATCTAACATGAAATACTGTAGTACTATTGTATGTCTTCCAGTAGACTTTTTTACTCATCTTGTAGTTTCTTTGATTTACATGTTCATATAGTTGTGTTTGTGTTTGTGTTTGTATTTTTTTTGTTTTTTTTTTAATTATGTCGCAATCCTAAAATTGTAGTTGATACAAAACTTTTGGCCATAGCTGTAGCTATGCCAGGTTTACATGTCTGCTTGTACAATTGTGTTACATCACCATCTAGTGATTGAATGATGAATAAAACGTGTCAGAAATCCACAAAGCGCTGCTTTGTAGAGCTGTTTTGCACAGAACTTCACACAGTCCTGGAGTAGTTAACATTTGTGGATTATGGTTCGTAATGTCTTACAGTTAAAAGCTTCAACTTTAGTAAGTCTCTGCAGGTGTAAAATAGAGCAGCCCTGTTGATTCCCCATCAATAGGAGTCCAGAGTGCTTACAAATTATTATTATTTTTATTATTATTATTTATTTCTTAGCCGACGCCCTTATCCAGGGCGACTTACAAATAAAGACTTCCTTTAAAAGGTACAAACTGCATAGCACAGAAAGCAACTATTTACCTTTCATAGAGGACCTCTCTCAAGAAAATGTTTTAGAAAGTAAAGTTGGAGTAACTTAAAGTTGGAGTAAGCAGTAAAAAGGGTACTACATCTAATTAACTGTGGGGATTCATTGAGATTTATCACGATTCATGGCATGGGTGAATGTACAGAACAGTTTGTCATTTTGAAACGCTAGTCGGGAAGTTCAGTCAGTTAGAAGCTCAGTGCTGGAATAGGAATTCAGCAGTCAGCTGGTTACATGGTGTGACAGAGAGCAAATAAATCAGAGTCAGCAATCTCCCTCCTGACCAGTGAGGGCGCTGTGTAACAGTAACAGTGTGCCCCACTGTTAAGCACTTGTATCGTATTCAAAACACCACTGGCACCCGGAGCACTCATGATTGGATTGGTGATCGTGTAGGTGTTTTAAAGTGTGTGTGTGTGTGTGTTTGTTATTATTATTTTGGGACTGAACCCCATGGTTTTGACTAGCTGTACACATCGTTGTGTATAGTCAGTCTTATTATTTAAAAGCAATTAATAAAGCTTTGTTTTCACCATTGAACTGTTGTTGGACTGTTGTTACTGAGCACTGCATCACCTCTACACCTGTGCACTACAAACCACTTTGCCACACACGGTTATAAGGATTAATGCGTGTGTGTGTGTGTTTTCTGGCAGTCAGAGCTGGCTTTGAGTCATATTTTTTTTGTAGCCTTCATTCTAGAAACAAATGCCAAAGTGAAGAACTGCAAGTGTCAGCAACCTAGCACCCGATGAACAATAAAATCAGTTTCGGTTATCTTTCGACGCATGCAAAAAAGGGAGACATCAAAAACTTAGTCTGGTTATATAACGCTGGCACGGGGGTGGATTGAACCAGTTTAATTTTTAATAATAGTTGTTTTTTTTTTTCTCAAGAAAAGCTGCACCAGGTAAAAAGTTCAGGAGACTGAAAACTTCCATAGACAGCCCATCTTCGAACTCCCAATGATTTATTTTGCACAGCAATGTGCCACACATTACAGGTGTAATAAATCTGTGATTTTGTTCATTCCACTTGCAAGTCCAGTGAAATTAATTGCTATAACCACCCCCACCCCCCTCCCCCAAATTGGGTGCTCTTTACCTTTCTGAAAAAAAAAAATGCAAATGAGCTTTGAGAATCTAGCCCTGTAAGTTTAAGCGATGATGGATGAACTGTAAAACTGTGTTGCTTTAAATATTTAATTGAGGACTTTTTGACTTGGTCTTCTTCTAATTAGATGGCAAAATGAATGCATTTTGAAAAAGTTTTCTGCTGTCTCTTCAGAGATGAGATTCAACAGGAGGAGAAGGCACGCTTTGGGGAGCTCTGGAGCAGAGACAATGGAAAAGGCAGGGAGTGGTTCTCCAAACATGTCAGCGCCCAGGTAAAGGAACAGCTCAGCAGTTACATCAGGTACTCCATGTACAGTTAATAGAGAGGTGTGCTGAGGCAGGGCAGGGTCTTCCTTTCCAGGTACCTGTATCTGCCTCCTTAGTAAGTAGGAGTATACTGTCTATAGCAATATTTTCAATAAATGATAATAAATCTGGCTGTATTTCATGGCTTTTGTGGAGTGTCTACAAATGTTGTTTTTCTTCTTGCTTCTGAATAGTAGTGCTCTCAATGTATTGATTTGTTGTTTATAGCCTATCTGATAGAACATTGGTGGTTGATTACACCTCTGAAATGTGTCTGTGACTCATATTTGCGGAAGAGTTTTGATTGATCTTCGTATGCCCATCATTTTAGGTGCAAGAGCTGTCGATGCTTTAGACAGGAATGCTGTGACTTTGAAAACCCTTAGCTGTAGTAGTGCTCACAATAACTGACCCTATCTTGATATTGTGGAAGCACCCTTTAGTGATGGCATCTGAGTGTGAACAATCAAACAGATTCTTGATTTTGTTTCAGCGCTGCAATTCCAAGTGTGTCTCCGAACAGACTTTCTACAGACTCGTCCAGTCGTTTGCTGTTGTCCTCTTTGAGTAAGTTTTGAAATGAGTTGCTGTGATGGGGTACTCCCCGCCTGTGGCAGGATGGCTTGCAGTGGTGAGGTGTGGTGACGTCACGGACCAGGAAGTAACTGAATCACAACAATGGATGGGCGGGTGAAGCTGAACGCAACGGCGTTCAGATGATTTTATTAATAAACAAAACAAAAATAAAAGATTTAAACAAACAACAAAACAGAAACCAAAGGGCACGAGGGCCAAACGAATAAACAGACAAACAAGTAAGTGTCGTGCTGGCTAATCCAGCACGTTTTAGCAATTGTTATTTTCTGTCTCCTCTCTATCTCCCCGTACCTCCTCTCTGTACACCCAACCCCGCAGCACGGACAGCTGCAGGTTCTTATACTCTGGCCGAGGGGTTAACTAGCTGTTAATTATCTTATTACCCCTCGGCCACAGTCTGCACGCGTTTGGTAAGGATGTGTGACTGTCAGCTAGTTAAATAATCAGTAGCTGATCAGCCACGCATCCTCACAGGTTTTTAAATTATAAATATAAAAAACAGTAACAAAAGACGCGGCGCTTTTATCTGCGCCGCAAACAAATACAAATAATAATAAATAGGGGCGGGACACTCCGCCACACCGCCCCTGTGCATATTTCGTATTTTGTATTTGTATCATTTATTATTTATTTTATATGATGGCGAAAAGATGGTGTTTTGATTTATTATGTGTGGCAGGACAAGAGAGGTGCTGTCCGCCATTATTTGTTTTGGTTTTTAAAATACCTCATGAGAATGTGTGACTGTCAGCTACTGATTATTTAACTGACAGTCACACAGAATTAATAAACCTGTGCAAAATGTGACAGAGGGATAATAAGATAATTAATAGCTAGTCCCTCAGTCACCACTATAAAGACCTGCAGCTTTATCAGCACAGGGTGGAGTGTTCATGAGTGGAGAATGGGAGTAGAGAGGAGGTAAAAGTAGACATCTAGAAGTAAACAACTGCTACCCATGCTGGTTTACTCCAGCATGATACTTAATTTAGGGTCATTTAGGGCTCTGTTTGTTTGTTCTGGCCAACGTGCCGGTTTGTTTTGAAAACTTTTTTTGTTAAAACTCTTTATTTTGTTTAATAAAAAGCTGAGCGTCATTACGTCTCAGTTTTGCCCCGAAATTGCCTGTTGTTGCATTCATTTCCTGGCCTGACGTCACCCCTACAGCCATCCTATTCACAGTTGCCAAACTGCAATTTTGGGGTTTGTGTATCTGATAGTGACAGCTGTGAGCTTGTGGGTTATGTTTTATGACAATGTCTCTTTGCTTGACTTGGTTCTTGAAGTGATTGATTGTTAGCCTGCTTGTTTCTTATTTTGTTATTAATCAAAGGGTGTGTGTGTTTGCTTACAGGTGCTACCAGAAGGATGACTTTGGCCCCGCCAAAAATCTCATGACAATGTGTTTCACTTACTATTACATAGGTAAGACACTTCATTAGGATTTCACAGTGAGGAGGGGGAGCTGGTGCTTGAAAGATTATTGTTAAATTCCCAACAATCGACAAAAATCAATACATTAGATTGTAGCGCTATATATATATATATATATATATATATATATATATATATATATGTATATATATATATATACTCCAGTGTGGCTTTGGCTGTATGTTTAGGGTCTATGTTTATGTCCTGCTGGAAGATGAATCTTCTCCCAAGTCCCAGGTCTCTTGCAGACTTCAGCAGGTTTTCCTCCAGGATTTCTCTGTACTTTGCTGCATTCATTTTGCCCTCTATTTTCACAAGCTTAACGTTGAGGCCAAAAAGCTCTATTTTGGTCTCATCAGACCATAGAATCTTCTTCCACTTGGTCTCAGAGTCTCCCACATGCCTTCTGGCAAACTCTAGCCGAGATTTGAGTGAGATGTGAGTTTTTTTCAACAGTGGCTTTCTTTTTGCCACTCTCTCATAAAGGCCAGTTTTGTGAAGCACCCAGGCTATTATTGCCGTATGCACAGTGTCTCCCAGCCGTGGAAGACTGTAACTCCTTTAGAGTTGCCATTGGCCTCTTGGTGGCCTCCCTGACTAGTGCCCTTCTCGCCCGGATACTCAGTTTTTGAGGACGGCCTGTTCTAGACAGATTCACAGTTGTGCCATATTCTCTCCATTTCTTAATAATGGACTTTACTGTGCTCCGGGGGACATTCAATGCCTTGGAAATGTTCTTATATCCTACCCCTGATTGGTGCTTTTGAAGAACCTTATTCCGGATTTGCTTTGAATGTTCCTTCGTCTTCATGATATAGTTTTTGGTAGGAAATGTACTAACCAACTGTGGGACCTCCCAGAGACAGGTGTATTTAACCTGAAATCATGTGAAACACCTTAATTGCACACAGGTGGACTCCATTCAACTAATTATGTGACTTCTAAAGACAATTGGTTGCACCAGAGCTTATTTAGGTGTGTCGTAGCAAAGGGGGTGAATACTTATGCAATCAATTATTTTCTGTTTTATATTTGTAATTAATTTAGAACAATTTGTAGATTTTATTTTTCACTTCGACATTATGGACTTTTTTTGCATTGATCAGAGGCAAAACCTCCTAATTAAATCCATTTTGATTCCATGTTGTAACACAATAAAATGTGGAATAGTCCAAGGGGGGTGAATACTTTTGAGAGCCACTCTATCTATCTATCTGTCTATCTATCTATCTATCTATCTATCTGTCTCTATATAGAGAGGTTAGACACCATCTACATTGTGTTGTAGAGATGTAAAGTAGAGATACAGTATATAAAGATATGAATATAGTGGCGTTATAGAGGAACACAATATTAAAACTGGGACAATGTTATAACTGGGCCAGAGTGAAACAAGGATCAGGTGAGCCCGGCTAAGGGAGACAGCTTTCCTTAAAAACTAATTTACAAAGTAAAAGAAATAATTACCTACCCAAGGGGATGTGTGTAGGTATACGGGGAACCCTGGCCACCCCCAGTGTATAGGAACAACTGAGTGTAGGACGGAGACCTGTGCTGACCCGCTTAGCGGCAGTGGGGGCACTGCGTAAGCAGCACTTTTGTTTGTAGTTTTATTACTGTGTGTTATTTTCCCTTTTTCTTTCGCCTTCTGTTTTCATTATTATTTTCGAGCACTTGTATATGCACGGAACAGTATACCTGTATTGGTAACCCCGTGGTCCTATTTTACTGTCGACAGTATACAGGCCACGGACAACAGCGCCCTCTGCGGGCTAAAATAAATAAAAAAAGAAAATAAATAAAACTGGGCACCTGTGCGGTGTTTGCAAATAAAATCTTCTGTTTCCCGTGTCAGTGAATACACCCACCCTTCCACAGGTCCATATTCATAAAGCATTTTCAACCAAAATCAAAAATAAACATATGGGACTGTTAAATTAGCACATGAAAGATTTATCTGACACTACAACTTCTTTGTGTTGTTTTCCAATAAGGAAAACAAGGTAAATGCATTATAAATATAGGCCTACAGTATGTTTTCTCCTGATCTCTTGGAAAGCCTGTGAGTCAGGGACATTTTGTATTGTACAGAAAAGGCACGTGTTTAATTTTATTTTTTATTCACTTTTTTTTCATAGTTACCATTGCTTCAGGCAAGTTGCTTATATATTTAACCCTTCTATATGCCTTGTTTTCATCAAGCATTGATGTTCTACTTAAACATTTGCAACTGCAAATTAAATGGTTTAATTATTTTTCCTCAAGTTAGTTTCATGTAAAAAACATATAGCTTTTGTAAATTGTTGAGTAAAAATCAAGCTGAAATAAACAGCCTACTTTTTACAAGCATACAGAATCTATTTGACTAGTATTAAAGTGTGTGAAGGGTTGTACAGCAAGACTTAGCTTGTAAATGGTAATCTCTGATCAATACATTTTTGTGGTTGGTTATCCTAAGGAGTGTACTGTGAAGAGGTGTAGAGCCTGGCATTACCCAAGTTATTTTTTACCTTGACAGATTTCAAGGTCATTACCACTCTATTAACTATAATAATAACTAAACAATAACTAAAATGATATATAGTTAACTGTAATAACTATAACTAAAATTAAACTAATAACTATAACTAACTATAAATAAAATAAATAAATCATAACTATAACTAAAAAAAACATAACTAAAAAACACTGGTTCTAGTGACTGGTTTGAGATTCAAGCACATAGCAAAGTCATTGTGTTATATTCTCTGCACATTCCGTCTCCTTGTAGGAAAAACGCTTCTCTCTCCTACTGACTTCATGGAGAAGCCGGCTGCAGGTATCGACTCTTACCTGAAAACTGCCAGCAGCTGGCTGGCAGGCAAGAAGGACATCGCAGAGCGGCAACTGAAGAACACATCATCCAAGACAGAAAATGTCAAGGGCTTCTTCGGAGGCCTGGAGAGCAAGCTACGAGGACCAGTCAGCAAAAAAACTGGGTGAGATAATAATAATAATAATAATAATAATAATAATAATAATAATAATAATAATAATAATAATAATGGTGCTTTTTAAAATATGACAGTGTTAATAGGTAAAAGTTTAAACATTCAACAATTGTTAAATGTTTAAAATGCCGTCTAAATGTTTAACTGTTGTCAAATATATAAATAGACTAAATAGAGGTGTTAGCCTCTACAGTGTAAGCCAATTTACTTCATATTTAATATTTCGTCACTCTCTTCCATAGCAATATGTTAAACTACAAACATTTAAGTGGGTTTGATACTAAAATGCTGAAGTTTAGTAAATTAAACTTAAACAAACAACCCTACAAAACATTGTCTCATGCTTATACTATGCCTTTTCCAGGCTTTGCCATGTTTGCTGTTTGTCTGATTTTGCTGCGTGTCTGCTTTCACCTTGGCTTGCTTACCATAACTTCTGTATAAAAAAATATACATATTTTCAAACAATCAACAGAAACATTCCCCAGGCATTGCTGGCTAAAATCATATGGAAATTAACATGTTCTAAAACACAAGTATAAAAACCTGCACATCCAGCTGGTCACAAGCAGTTCTGTGACTAATGGCTGCAGTCCAGGAACCACCACTTTGTAGAATCCTTTGTGAAAATAGAGGGCTAATTCTTTACTTACATGTTGCTGTGTGAATAGGAGATAGGAGAGAAGTAACTGTACCAACGCGTGGCGCTGTTGCGTAAAAGAATACTGTTATGAGAGGAATAGGTATCTGAATCGACATAAGAGAATATAGTAGTGAGACTGTGTTATATAGGCACGTGTTTGTGGATTTAAATTTTTTACGTTAGGAATTCATTAAAAACATAACACCTATTTTATCTGTGTAGTTTCTGTAGGTATGTATCGGTACAGCTATAGCCAAAAGTTTTGCATCAACTACAGTTTTAGGATATATATATATATATATATATATATATATATATATATATATATATATATATATATACACACTACCGGTCAAAAGTTTTAGAACACCTCCATTTTTCCAGTTTTTATTGAAATTTACGCAGTTTAATGTCTCAATGTACTCTGAAATTAAAGCGTAGAACAAATAAACAATTGGAGATAAAAAAGAAATCATGGAATCGTTTGGTTTAACAAAATTTAATCTAAATTTTTGACTCATCAAAGTAGCCACTTTTTGCAGCTATAACAGCCGAACACACTCGTGGCATTCTTTCTACAATGGAAATCAAATGTTGTTCGGAAAGTTCTTCCCAACACTGTTGCAGAAGTTCCCACAAATGTGTTGCACTTGTAGGTTGCTTTGCTTTCACCCTTCTGTCCAGTTCATCCCAAACCAGCTCGATGGGGTTTAAGTCTGGAGACTGTGCTGGCCATTCCATGATTTGAAGCCTACCGTCTTGTTCTTTTCTTCTAAGGTAGTTCTGACATAGCCTGGAGGTATGTTTTGGGTCATTATCTTGCTGTAGGATGAACCCCTGACCAACTAGGCGTATACCAGAGGGTATTGCATGGCGCTGCAAATGATAGCAGTTTTGGTTCAGGGTGCCACTCACTCTGTGCAAGTCGCCGACTCTAGATCCAGCAAAAGAGCCCCAGACCATCACGCGTCCTCCTCCATGTTTAACAGTTGGTGTCACACACCGAGGAACCATTCTTTCATCTACTCGACGGCGTACAAAAACCCTGCGTGATGAACCAAAGATTTCAAATTTTGATTCATCGGTCCGTAAGACCTTCTTCCACTAGTCCACTGGCGGTGCTTCATGGCCCAGGCAAGCCTCTTTTTCTTATTTTGCCATCTTAGCAATGGCTTTCTTACTGCCACTCGACCTGTCAAACCTGCAGCTCGAAGTCTTCTCTTCATCAGTTGAAACTGAGACTTGCTTACTACGACCAGTGTTAAGCTGTGCTTGAAGCTGTTGTCCTGTGAGCCGCCTATCACGCAAGCTGTTGACTCTCAGAAACTTGTCTTCTGATTCTATTGTGGCTTTGGGTCTGCCAGACCTCTTCCTGTCAGAGTTTCCTCCAGTTTCCAAGTGCCTTTAGATGGTATAGGAAACTGTACTCACTGACACCTTGACTTTCTTTGCAATTTCTCTAAAGGAAAGACCTACACTTTTAAGGGTTATAATGGTCTGTCTGTCTTCCTTTGTTAATTGCCTTTTTCTTGCCATTATGAGAGCAATATACTACTTCCTGCAGTACAATACTGTCCAAATAATGCTTAAGAGGGTGTAGTAACACAGTCTGTTCCAACACTGCTTTTATACAGACAGAGGGTTTGTAAGTAATCAACAAAAGTTGGGACACCTGTAGGAATTGTTAGCATCAACTTTCAAGGCTTAATTCACTTCCATTGCTGCAGAACAGCTGTAAGTTGTTATCCCATTACTTGTTCCCTGAAAAAGGCCTTTTTGTATAATTCTGAAATGTACATTATTTTTCAGTTTTTGGTAACCTAAACTTTTTCTTTTAACCTCTGGCAGTTTACTGCTTACCTTTGTACCATTTCAGGTTATTCACTGGACTTGAACTGCTTAAATTTCAATAAAAACTGGAAAAATTGAGGTGTTCTAAAACTTTTGACCGGTAGTGTATATATATATTATAAACGAATCGACCCTCTTCACGGTTCTAGCCCCTTTAAAAACACGACCCAACACACTGGAATGGATTTTAAAGCGCTGGTGCACTATTTTTTAATAAACACCAAAAATAAACAAAAATACAAAACAAACACCTAGCTCTGTACGAGCACTAACTAACACACAGGAACACCCTGACTACCAGTGGGACAGCTAGGCTGTTTCCCCACTAAACAATAAACAACACCACACAGGTTTAATACAACACACTTTACCTTACGACTGCTGGGAAGCAGAGTACCTCTTCCTGCCTCCTACTCAGCAGCCCAGAGCAGACTGACTGCTCTCCTTATAAACCTTGCACCTGGTTCTGATTTACAATCATAGCCAGGTGCAGGTGATAATTAACAATAAAACAATTAAACACCACAAATGAGCATTCCACACATGTTTTTACTGCAGAGAGGTTTTAACCCCCTCCCTGCTGTCTCACAATATATATATATATATATATATATATATATTTTAGCTCAAAGAGCCAGCTGCCCAACGTTTCGATATGTTGTACATATCTTTCTCAAGGGAGCCTGTGTTTGAATCAAAACATTGGAGGTATTTATAGGTTTTTGACGGCATGACAACTACTTGTTATTGTTTACATTCAAATCCATGATTTATTCTTACATGATGTAATGGTGTTCTATATATTGTGGCATCATTTTTACTTCTATCTTTGAATCTGTATTAATTCTAATTAACACCACTTTACATAAACTTATATTTTTATTATATCATGCAATGCTGGCTCTGAGGATCAGTCTAGATTTGGCCTCCTCAGCGCATCAGTATGCACAACTTTTGAATGAATTTTGTTTATTTATTTAAAAGTTAATTAGTTCATTCTTTTCTGTTGACTCCTGCTGGCATAATCGTGTTCAGTCTATTTATCCATTTACTTTCTTTTATTCTTCTATATGTCGCATAATCAAAGAAACTACAACATGATATCGAAAAAGCCTACCGGAAGCCATAATAGTAGTACAGTATTTCATAATAAGTTTTGAAATGTCTCATTTTTCAATTTTTGTCAGTTTTTCATTTAGTATACAGAATACTACAAAGCTTTATGCAATGTTATGTTAACAAAACATTATTCTGCTAGTTTCATTCAACTTTATGAAGCAAAATTTGTTAATTCTATAGGTTAATGGACAACTTTTGGTCATAGTTGTAGATCATTTATGGGGTTTTGATGTGTGTGTGTGTGTGTGTGTTTTTTTTTTCTTTAACAGAGATGGTGAGAATCAGCCTGAGAAGAAACCAAAAAAGGCTGGTATGTCCATCTTTTTAACTCCATAATCCCGTGGCTCCTTCTCTCCCCTCACTCTGTGTGTGTGTGTGTGTGTGTGTGTGTGTGTGTGTGTGTGTGTGTGTGTGTGTGTGTGTGTGTGTGTGTGTGTGTGTGTGCACAGCTGCAAGCTGAAAGCGCCCTTGGAGTGTAGCTGTGCATGGAAGAGAAGAGACGTTGTCCTTTAAGACTGGTCAGCTCTCTCTGTACATGCTTAAACCCTCCGCCTTGTTTTCCAGTGGTGTTGGATTTCCCTGAAGAAAAGAAAGAAGAGAAGGTCTATCTGTACACACATTTAAGACCGCAGCCGATCTGGTGGGTATTACTGGGTTACCTTCCATTTAACTGGTGTCATCCAGTCTCTTAAAAGAATATACAAAACTAGCAACTAGAAACATCTTGCAGATATGATATGCTTATCGTTTTGTGAAAAAGGTACATCCATTAAACTAAATAGCTAAGCTAATCTAAACTAAATAGCTCTATCTATCTATCTATCTATCTATCTATCTATCTATCTATCTATCTATATATATATATATATAAATATATATATATATATATATATATATATATATATATATATATATATATATATATATATATATATATATATATATATATTGGGTTAAAGTACAACATAATTCCACTAAATCCTGCCATTTCATACAATACATTGTCATATATAAAAGATGCATTCATTATTGTAAATATGTAATTTTTAGATTATAGGTAATAATTAAGCAGTAGTGTCCAGAGCATATTCCTGCTGTTTATAAACCAAACAAACTTGGGCTGCTTCAAATGTATGTCAGGTTTAAAGGGAGCCACATTAGCTTCAGAGGCATCTACACCGGGATAATGATCTCTCTCCTTAAAAGCTGATTGAATGAGACAATGTGTGACATTTCTACTTCGAGAGGTCACATGAAGGAATGTGGAGACATTGACTGCATGTGTAATATTGGAAAGCAGCGTGTAACTGAGGCGTTGCTATTGGGAGAGTGTAACTGAGGCGTTGCTATTGGGAGTTTTGCAAGAACTCAGACTCTCGCATGTTAAGGCTCTGTTATGGCTTATGCAGTAAATAGAAAAATACCATTAAAAAAATCTCATGCACATTAATCATAAAGCAGGGCTGGAAATAAGACTGCCATTGCATAGCAGTTTGATCCATGCCTGGTTTCACTATGGGTTTAATCAGACACACCTGAGCTTGTCGCCTATACACTGTGGCTAATCAAGCTTGTAGTAAAACCTGGAATGGGTTATTTCCATCCCTGTAATTAGTCTGCAAAATGATGTTAATAAATACATGGCCACAACTGTCCAATAAATGGCCACACCTGTGATTGCTGGCAGGGACAGATTTAACCCCTGACAACCTTGCATTCCCACCCACCCACACACTATTTACAGCAGTAGGGCTTCTGCCCTGGCACAGTGTTACTTTAACTTTGTTATATGACGTGGACACTGTACAGTGGATGAACAGTTGCTGAGATTCAGAACAGCATTGCTCTAAAACTTTAACTAGTTACTTGTTTAATTGCAGGATGCTGTGTTTTAAAGCCATGGTTATAAAAACTTATTAGAATGTATGTATTGGTGTAATTTAGTTGGGTTTCAACCACGGTCCTGGGGGACCCCAGTGTCTTCTGGTTTTCATTCCAGCTGAGCTCTCAATTACTTAACGAAGCCCTTAATTGAACTAATAATTAATTAATTAGGCCTTTTTAATTGTTCTCAGCTCCTAAAAAGTTGCAGATTTCAAGTTATTTATAACATGTTATAGTTAAGTTGAAATCTCCAATTGTTTAAGAGCTGAAAGTAATTAAAAAGGCCCAATTAAGCTCAATTAATCAGTTCAATTAAGGGTTTAGTTAAGTAATTGAGAGCTGAGTTGGAATGAAAAGCAGAAGACACAGGGGTCCCCGAGGACCGAGGTTGAAAACCATTGGTGTAACTGAAACTTGTTTCCCATGGCTCTGCTCTGGTCGATACAGGCACACACTGCGATTCTGGAATGGGGCCTTTTTCGACGCAGTCCACTGCGAGAGAAGGAAGAGATCTCCCACTACAAGGTAGATAGGCTGCCATAATGAACCTGGGGGTGGAACGCAGCTTTCAACCTCCGTTCATTACAGCCTTTACATTTAGACTTTACATTGAAATGTGTTGTTTTAAACCCTGATGAGCTGCAAGAAACCATGTAGGTACCAATTTTGCTTTTTTAAAAAAATAGATATTATTTATTTCCCACCCCTCAATTTCATGTGTTAGATATTGCAACCAAAAAAAAGGTTGCACATAATTATATGGAAAGCTAATGTAAGTTATAAGATGGCAATTAATTTATTCTGTAGTGTATTATATAATTACATATATTTTACTTAATATATAGTGCTTGGCAGGAGCACCAAGAAATCTTTCATTATGGTACGCATAACTGAACCACACCAACACCGCTTTTCATGCCGGTAATGACTCTGCATCACCATGCTGTAAAGTGTTTCAGCCAATCAGAGTGCTGATTGTCACATAAGAAAACTGCAATCAAATTGCACTGCTGTTTCCCTTTTCTAAAACTGAATAAACACAGCGTACTGCCATCGAGACAGAACAGCAACTACAGTGACAGCCAAATATTCCACAACAACAATAAAAGCTACAAATAAACTGAAATAGAGAGAAACTAGGAGAAAACTAGCTCACAAGTCTTTTATGCTGGTTCCATTTCTAATCATTTTACTTTCACAATCACTACAACTAATCATTACTCTCCCCTTCCCCACCCCCCGTAAGCATGGCGTATAAACATAAATTTTCTTTTTATGTTACATGTGACAAAAAACAGGCAGTTAAAAAAAAAAAGAATTATTATTATTAATAATAATAATAATAATAATAATAATAATAATAATAATAATAATAAACTCTCATGGCAGGATACATGATGAGACCGAAGGTGGATTATCCATGTTACTAGAAGACCCGGAATACAATTTCCTTTTTTTTAATGCTTTTGTTTTGCCATAAAACTTTCTTTTGTTTTTGTGAAGTCCATTTAGTTAACGTAGTAAATTGAACTTTCATATTTGTGTTGCATTAAATACCTCTTTGCTTCCCAGTATACCGTTATGTTGTCGAGGTGCTGTACTGGTATTTGATGAATTTTCCTGTTTTCTCCATTTTTCTTCCAGTTATGTTTTTAGTAAATTTATGTAACTCAACATCTTTTCTTGTGGCAGCATTTTCCTGACTTTCAACTAACACGTCTGTTTTCATCAGTAACATTTTGAAATCTGGTCATCATTTTCATTAAACTGCCCGTTTGTGTGCCGTGGTGAAGTCAGTTAAGATGCCCACGCAACCTGTACATAATAAACCTTATAATCTTACAGCTGTACACAATAAGACTGTAAACTCCGGGAGTTCTAATATAATCTCTAGGGCTGTAAACGGCTACTATGGATTATAATAATAATAACACAACTTGGCAATTGCGTGTTAATGATTAGGAAAATGTAATATTTTGTGTGTGCTGATCCACCAGGGAGGCAAAATAAGCTGATCCCTGGAGCCAGCATTACACTTTAGCCATCAACACGAGGCAAAAGGATATCTCCATCATCAGAATGTAAGGAATCGCAAATGGATGGAAACGCAGATGGATCACATTAGTTTACTTTAAAGCTACGTCTTAGTTGGTGCTTATCTTGGCGAGAGCCGAGTCTAAAATCAACATGAAGTTTTAACATCTACTCTCATGTAATGGAAATCATGAAGATCTGGACATGTCCAGTGACTGCTGTGAATAGTGCAGCTGGCAACGAGAGTAAGACCTTGTGACAGCCTGGAGAGACAGCTGACAGAAGCAAAGAGACCCCATTGGGGCTGGCAGGGGTTAGCTACCCTTGTCGACAGTATCTAGCTCTGTGTTTTCAATGGGAACAGGATGCTGGAGACACCTGCCCAAGGCTTCTAAGAAATTAAAGAGAAAAATACCCCTAGAGTGAAGATAACTCAATGTTAGACAACATGGTTAACGACTTAGGAAAGGAAACAGATATGAGAATGGAGAGTACATCACAAAGAACTAGCTCAAGATCTGCAGTTAGCAAAGACATGGAATTTCAGGGTTGTGTCTGCGGCAGGAGCAAGGCGACAACGGTCAGGGGTTTGAAGATTCATCAAGGGAGAATGAAATGCTTGAGGGACAAGGGCCTCGCATTGATCAGTACTTCTTACGAAGTCAGTCAAGTTAGTCGAATGAAATCCAGTGACAGGAAGCAAACCACAGGATATCAGCACCCCTGTTATAGACGTGAGGAGGACTTGCATGGATACAACTAGTGATGAACCTAATGATCCTTGTGAACCCGGTCAGACAAACCAGCGTAAGAGAGAAAAGAACCTCAACGGGCACAAGCCTGGAGTTAAATGGCCAAGATTGTGAGAAAACTGCGTGTGACACAATAAATACAGATCTCTGTTTTGTGTTGGAAAGTTTAAGTGGAACAGTTGAAAAGAAGCTGAATAAATTTGGGGACATCATCTACGCATATGGAAGCAAGAGGTTTGGAGCTGAAAAAAGGAAGAAAAAAGTACAAACTATTCCTAGAAAGTCTAGACGGCAGCAGGAGATTGAACGCTCTTAGTTAGAGAAAGGAGACAGCTAAGGAAGCAATGGAGAAGAGCAGAACAAAGTCAGAAGGCGGGACTCAGTCTCTTTCAGAGGGTCATAAAAGATAAGCTTGCAACATTGCGCAGAACTGAGCGCCTACGGAAACGTTACAAAAAGAAGGAGCGTGTGAGAACTAACTTTTATAAAGACCCATTCAAATTTGTAAAGAAGTTATTCACCAGTGAGAAGAATGGCACACTAAAAGCATCTAAGTTCGAGCTGGAGAGATATTTGGAGGAAACACATACAGATTCAAAAAGGCAGGAGCCTTTGTCGATTCCGTCACTTAAGTGAAGAGAAGTAGAGCAAGCTGTGAAAAAAGCAAGGGCGTCATCATCTCCAGGGCCTAATGGAGTTCCGTACATATCCTGATGTAACTTTCACTATTATCTGCTGTATTATTGAATTGTGGTTTGTCACACTTGAGAATTATTGTATTTCTTGTTCTTATTGTATGACTTATATTGTAACACTTGAATGTATTTGTATTTGCTTGCGATTGTAAGTCGCCCTGGATAAGGGTGTCTGCTAAGAAATAAATAATAATAATAATAATAATAATAATAATAGTACATACTACGAATCCTGTGGAAATTGATGAAAGTAGCATGGGACAAACAGGTTGTACCTAGAGCATGGTGCCGAGCAGGAGGTGTCTTTATACCAAAATAATAAAAATTCTACAAGAATCAGTCAGTTTCGTGCTATTTCCCTGTTAAATGTCGAAGGAAAGATTTTCTTCAGCATTATTGCTCAGAGATTTCAGGACAAAAAGCCGGCATTCCAGGTTTCCCAGGATGCTTAGAACACAGCAGTGTGATCTGGCAACAAATTCAGTCAGCTAAAAAGGAGAGGATTACAGCATTACAGCATTACAGATGGATCACATTAGTTTACTTTAAAGCTACATCTTAGTTGGTGCTTATCTTGGCGAGAGCCGAGTCTAAAATCAGCATGAAGTTTTAACATCTACTCTCATGTATTGGAAGTCATTCATTTTAATATAAGACACTGAATTCAAATACAAATTAAAGTTTAAATGTGCACTTACTGTGCTCCATCGTGGAAGAGCAGCAGAATTTAAATCATGCAGTAGTACTGTACTAACATTCGATGCCACCAGCGTATTTACCAGAAACAGACGGTTCAGTGCTTTTACTCATTTCTATTTTTTTCTCTGTCATTCTGGATCATCAGAAGAGAGATTTTTGCTCTTTTTGAAGCTTCAACCAAACATATCTGCTTCTGTTTACTCATTACTACCACTAAATAAACAGCACGATTCTATATTAAATGTCTGTTTCGCTTCAACCAATTGCCCAGGATACATGTGCGTCCACATTTATGAAGACGACAACATGCATACTGCTGTGTGCGCAAATGGTGCTTGGAGTTGCATTGAATTAATCTATTTTAATATATTCTCTGGAGTGTTAACATGCTTTAAATGTTCAATGTTTTGTGCTGTATAATTCTAAACATGTAGCACAAACTTGTCTTAGTGTAACCTGGTTATTTTTCTCAATATCTTTCCTATTTTTATTATTTTTTTAACAGTAATATACGTATACAGTATATCTTTATGTTTTTGTATGGCTCTTTACAACTACCTGGTCCTCGGTAGGGCTCTGCATTCCAGAGACCTGGTCTAGCTTTTCCCTGGGTTTATTCCACCATCTGGTTTTCACTTTATTAAGTCCTTTTCCTGTGAGTTTCCCCTGAGAGATATTGATAGGCTGCCTGGGGAGTTGGAAGTTACACATCTGTGCTTTCCCAGAAGTAAGCCTGTGTATACGGTCAAACAGTGGTGGGGGTGTGCTATCTTTAGGCACATTCGTATTCGTGTTCAATTAGGTTATTTAATTTAGCTGTTTCGCCTCTAACATTAATTACTGTGGTTTTTTGCTCTCTACCTATCTGTCATTCTTTTTTCTTTCTTTTGTGGGTCTCCCTCTCTTTCTCTTGGCTGGGAGACTAAACTAGTAGTACAGAGTTTTGTTTGCTTCAAAGTAATCATATTTGTAATACTCTCCACCCACTGTCTTAAGTGTAAGATTACTATTAGTCACTGCTAACTTAGATGAAAGATTGCATTTGCTACTAAACTACTTACTGTGCTAGCAGTTTACTCTGTACCACACCACCCCCTTAGTAAAAGTAGCCATGTAGATGGCCCAGCTAAGCTCTAAGCTGTGGATTGTGCCTTTGCCAGGGAGAAGTGGTGTCACATGAGCCAGGAAGAAAAGGATGATAGCCTGCGGTTCAAAGAAAATATTGCATTCGGACAGCTGGGGTGAGTCATTTCAAATGTTTTCCGAGGTAGTGCCTTGTCACATTGCTCTTGGAAATGGGGAAAGCTACACACTTGACATTAGGTCATTGTTTTGGAAGCATTGTGTATGAAATATCTGCATATCTAAAGTATAAAGTACAAGTAACATGCAATCATTGTTTTGTTCTGCAGAACCTTCACACACAACATGCTGGCCTTCGGACTCAGCCGGAAGTTCTGCAATGATTTTTTGAAGAAGCAAGCGGTCATTGGCAATCTGAATGAAGGTGCTGAATCCAGTTTAAATGCAACATGAATTGTTTGGTTCTGTCTGATCTGTAGACAATAAGAAAGAAGTTATTTGACTTGGGTTATACATTCACAGCAGACCAATTTAACTTTGGAAATGGAGGGGGTGAGATGTGCTTATAGAAAGAGAATGCATTTTATTTTTCATTTTACAATCGCAACCTACCCATGCTTTATTGTACTGCCAATTTTTTTAAACATCTCACCCACTGCTTGCGTACAGTACGCACTATTTCTTTCACAGCCTAATGTGGTCCCTATTTGTAAGACTAGTTTGATCAAACATTAAATGCAGAATATACAATACCGGCACAAACTGTGCATTTGGACTTCGACTCCTGCTAATACAAACTTCTATCAAAAATTATTATTATTATTATTATTATTATTATTATTATTATTATTATTATTATTATTATTATTTTATATAATTTTTGGTATTTTAAGGTTTCTATAATACAAGCAGCATTGCAAGGTGTCCAACTGATAGTTACAATAAAAAGACAATGTCTCAATAAAGATTTATTTATTTATTTATTTATTTATTTATTTATTTATTTATTTTTTAAATGTCTTTTACGTAATCTTTTTTTTAATTTTCCCCCAGAGCAAAACAAGCTGCTGAAGAGATGGCTCTGGAATAGGAGTCTGAAGAACTGAACTCAGCAATATTGTGGCTAGAGATGTCTTTCCTACATGACTTGGATTTATAGATAAATATTACAAAGTGTATATTTTGGAAAACAGATGCTGTTAATTATATATATATATATATATATATATATATATATATATATATATATATATATATATATATATATATATATAATTGTAATAAAAACTGCACCACTCACGTGCGGTTGCGCTATTTTTAATGAACAACACAAAAACAAAATAAACAAAACAAACACCTAGCTCTTTTATGAGCACTAAATAAACAGAACAGGAACCTAAACTAAAAAACAGGACAGCTAAGCTGTTTACCTGTAGCAAAATAAACAAAACAACACACACTGTTTTCACGCAGATCATACCAAAAGGCTTTACACTACCTTTTTCTTTTTGTTTACGGCTGACTAACTGCTTATATACCCTGCACCTGGCTCTAATTTACAATCATAGCCAGGTGCAGGTGATAATTAACCATAAAACAATTAACCCAAAAATGTGTCTACGCACATGTTTTTCTGCAGGGAGGATTTAACCCCCTCCCTGCTGTCTTACAATATATATATATATATATATATATATATATATATATATATATATATATATATATATATATATATATATATATAATTTATTATTATTTATTTCTTAGCAGACGCTCTTATCCAGGGCGACTTACAATTGTTAATAATATATATACAGTGCCGTGAAAAAGTATTTGCCCCCTGTCTGATTTTCTGCATTTTTGCATATTTTTGACACTGAATGTTATCAGATCTTCAACCAAAACCTAATATTATTTAAACGGGACCCTGAGTGAACAAATAACACAAAAATTTGATACATATTTCATTTATTTATTAAAGAAAGTTATGCAACACCCAATGCCCCCGTGTGAAAAAGTAATCGCCCCCTTAGACTCAATAACTGGTTCCGCCACCTTTAGCAGCAATAACTGCAACCAAATGCTTCCTGTAGTTATTGATTAGTCTCTCACAGCGCCGTGGAGGAATTTTGGCTCACTCCTCCATGCAGAACTGCTTCAACTCAGTGACATTTGTGGGTTTTCGAGCATGAACTGCTCGTTTCAGGTCCTGCCACAACATCTCAATGAGGTTTAGTCTGGACTTTGACTAGGCCATTCCAAAACTTTAAATTTCTTGTTCTTCAACCATTCTGATGTAGACTTGCTTGTGTGTTTTGGATCATTGTCTTGCTGCTTGACCCAGCTGCGCTTCAGCTTCAGCTCACGGACAGATGGCCTGACATTCTCCTGTAGAATTCTTTGATACAGAGCAGAATTCATGGTTCCTTCAGTGATGACAAGGCGTCCAGGTCCTGATGCAGCAATGCATCCCCAAACCATGACACTACCACCACCATGCTTGACCGTTGGTATGAGGTTCTTACTGTGGAATGCAGTGTTTGGTTTTTGCCAGACATAACAGGGCCCATGTCGGCCAAAAAGTTCCACTTTTGACTCATCTGTCCATAGAACATTGTTCCAGAACTCTTGAGGATCATCCAGGTGCTTTTTGGCAAACTTGAGACGAGCATTCATGTTCTTCTTAGTGAACAATGGTTTTCACCTTGCTACATTGCCATGAATCCCATTTTTGATCTGATGGTGGAGTCTTGAACACTGACCTTAGCCAAGGCGAGAGAGGCCTGCAGATCCCTGGATGTTGTTCTAGGGTTCTTTGTGACTTCCTGGACGATTTTACGCCTTGCTCTTGGAGAGATTTTGGCAGGACGGCCACTCCAGGGAAGATTCACTACTGTTCCAGACGTTCTCCATTTGGACAGTATGGCTCTGACTGTGGTTCGGTGGAGCCCCAGAGCCTTAGAAATGGCTTTGTAACCCTTTCCAGACTGATAGGCATCAACAACTTTTTTTCCAGAGGTCTTCAGGAATTTATTTTGTTCATGGCATGGCATGATGTGCCTCTAGAACCTGTGTGCTGACAACTTCACTCTTATGGTAAGGGCCAAAGTTAGTCAGATTTATATTGGGCAGAGCTGGCCCAAATCAGGCCTGGTTGTTAACCAAAGTACTCAAACAGCTGACCCTAATTATCCCTTTAATTGGGTTGAGTTAACTAGGGGGGGGGGGGCAATAACTTTTTCACACCTGAAGATTGCATGTTTGATTACCTTGCACACCAAACAAATGAAAGAAGCACCAAACTTTGGTGTCATTTTTTCTCTCAGACTCCCTCTATATACTACTACAACCCACAAAAAAATCTGACCAAATACAATGTGAAAAATGCAAAAATGCAGAAAATCAGACAGGTGGCAAATACTTTTTCACGGCACTGTATATATCCTGCTTGTATTATATGTGAGTTACACCTTACTGATATTAGCTAAGATATTAGATATCAGGTATGGATGTACAGCTATGGGCAAAAGTTTTGCATCACTTAGAATTTTAGGACTGAGACATAATTTAAAAGAAAAACTATATGAACACAATTTATATTGCAAAAGTCTACCGGAAGCCATAATAGTAGTACAGTATTTCATGTCAGACTTCGAAATGTCACATTAAGTATATGAAAAACTACAAAGCGGTATGCAATTCAATATGTTAATGTTATTCAGTAGGTTTCATTTGACTTATTGAGCAAAATTAGTTCATTCTATAGGGTGATGCAGATTTTGTGTCCATAGCTATACTTACATATGTAGGCCTACATGCAGTCCTTATGCCTGCAGTGCTGTGAAGAGTTGCAGAGGGCACTGAAACAATGTATTGCATTGCATAGTTAGTCGTTTGTTTGTTTTTTGCTTAGTTATTATACTAGATGCACGTGGCTCTCAAAGAATGAATGGGTCTGCAGTAATGAGTATTAAATAATGCATTGGCAATTTCCTTATTCATGAAGGAGAAAGGGTTTATGCAAGTAAAATACTGAGTCCATACTTGTTTAATATAGTGTGCAGTGGTTTCTAATTCGACTTGTTAAGCCACAGCCTACAAAATCACACATCTTTACAAAACCTGAACCAGCCATTATTTAAATAAAATATAAATCAAAATGCAGAGGTGAACCTAGTCTTTTCTAAATGCAAAAGTCATTTCAGATAGTAAAAAGTAGCAAAGGACTTTTAATATCAGACCAAATCCAGTCTGTGAAAAGTGTCCTTAATCTACCAGAAGGTACTTCTAATAAACAATATTGATCCATTGTAGGTGCCTACTCCTATTGCAGACAGAATACATATAACTTAAAATCAAACCCTGTTTCTTAATTGTGGTACTGTTTGGAATGGGGTGTTTAATGAAAATACTATTCCCCCACATTTTTAATAGAAGGTAAAAAGCAAAGCAACACTATTTTAGCTTTTTTTTTGGTTTTGTTTTACAGCAATTTCAAAACTTTTCAAAACTGCAAACTGCAGTAGAAAAGTGAAATAGTCGACGCTACTGTGTAGCACTAACTTTACATAAAAAATGAATTCATAATAAAATCAAGTATAACCATCCCAAAAAGTTTATCTGCACTAATAAATTATTTTTATAATGTAGATATTGCAATAGTGAGTCAGTCTGCTGTCCTTTGTTTTAATTAACTTTTAGGATCTTATTCTGGACTCCATAGCATCAAATGTGCAGAATAGTCGTGTTGATTATGCAAGAGCACACTCTCTTTTGGATTAATTTCCATTCAAGACTGCCCAGACACCTCTGCATGCCAGTTTTGATACAGTACTTAAACAGGTCCTGACAGAATACCTCTGATGTCTTGTCTGTCATGTTCTTTAACACAGTTAGTCGAGAGTGAAGATTCAGAGAGAGTGTGCAAAAAACACTCTCAGTCTTATGTTGATTGTGCTGGCTTGGTGATTAGTCTGCTTCAGTGACAAACCTTCAGGGAGGTTTGCTGAACCCTTGTGGTGGTTACTAGAAGTTGTAATGGCTGGCATTAGCTAGAACAATAGGCCCAAGTTTTGTACTAGTGCAGATCCTGAAAAGAATAACTTGTAAAACTTGCAAGGAACAACTTGGTGATTAGCAGTTAAATGTAGTTTTGTGTTGGGTTAAAAGATTTTGGTAGAAAACACAGTGCTGGTACAAATTGTGTCTGTTGTGTACCACTGAATCTGGAGTAAGCTTTGTTGCCTGAGCAACTACTGTGAGGGAACAATTCCTTGATATGATAACATTAGTTGACATACTGATTATTTTTTTTTTGGTGGATATTGCAACATATAGGAATAGACACTAGAACAATTCTGTTGGCAAACGTTTTGACTACTCTATCTCTGTCTTTTTATATGTGTAATGGCATTCAGTTCCTTGTCGTCAATCTGTTTAAATTTGTTGTAGCTAACAAAACTAGTATCGCCTATAATGTTTTTCTTTCAAAACTGCACATTTGACACCTATTTAGCTTATAGAGGGGCATGATTTATGGAATTGTTAGATAGCAGCTGATCATTGCCTTCAGGGGCAGCAGTGTGGAGTAGTGGTTAGGGCTCTGGACTCCTGACCGGAGGGTTGTGGGTTCAATCCCCAGTGGGGGACACTGCTGTAGTACCCTTGAGCAAGGTACTTTACCTAGATTGCTCCAGTAAAAACCCAACTGTATAAATGGGTAACTGTATGTAAAAATAATGTGATATCTGTATAAAAGTGAAATAATGTATAATCTTGTAACAATTGTAATAATAAGTATGTTATATATATATAAATAGGAATAGCCTGAAGAAATGTCTAGTATTACTTATGGAGATGCAAAATAATTAAGAAAACCCAGGCAGTGTTCTAAAGAGCGCTTATAATAATGAGAGGAATTTATCTTTGGCTGGGTGGGAGTAGGTGAGGGCAATTCGTTTAATTGATGGTGTAATGTACAATGTGACCAGTAGGTGGCAGTGATGCTCCATCTTGTGAAGTACTCTGTGAAACTGCTGGTCTTTGAAATTGGCTTATTTAAGAGGAAAAAGTATGTATTTGTTATCTGTAATGTTTTTGAGTCTGATCATGCCTTGCTGATTCCAAGGATGGGATATCGGGAACTGATCAGTTATTTATGTCTTGTGTTGGATTATGTTTGAATTATTGTTGAATTACTGTACTGGGAGGTTTAAATGTCTTACACCATTGAGTAACAACACTCGTATTGTCATATGAAATTGGCAGAGAGGATGATACTGGATTTGTCACCTGCATGGCGATTTTGGTTCCATATAAAGACAGCAACATCGTTAAACTGTCTTATTACTATATGTTTAAAAACACCTCCCAGTTTTTGTGCAATTGTGATTATTTGGGGCCTACGCTTCATTTTGAATTATTTAGGGGACCTTATGGTATTTTTCCATCTGCCACTAGGATTGTTGTGAAATTGATTTGAAATCAGACTTGTTAATTTCCATCGGCAGCAGATCTAAATTAAATTGGCTTCAACTGGGACTCTTGTCAGCCCCATTTAGGATTGCCGGCTGGCAAAATTCTATCTCTCCAACTTGCAATCATGGTCGACGTTACTTACTGTATTATACTGTAATGTCAGGGAAACATTAGAGGTTGGTTAATTTATACCTAGTAATTATACAACAACTGTGATGCATAAATTACTTGTGTAATGTCCAGTTGCAGATTGGATTGTTGATTGTAGACTGCAGTTGAACTGGCTGATATTGGAACAAGATGAGATGGATTTTTACAGAGTATTGGTGCAGATGGAACTAAGGTCCTGGTGCCATTTTTTATAATACAAATGGCAAAACTAAACTAAAAACATGTCCTTTTATTTAAAAAGCAGCTCAAAGGGATCTGTGACTTGTACCAACCCTAAAAGAGTATGTAGTTAGTGAATGCAATGTCAGTGGGTCCAGTTTTGCATATGTTACTGCATCATATTGACATAATTGATTGGTTTGTTTCTTTGTATCATTATCAGCCTGGTAAACCCCTAATTGTGGGTTTGCTTTTTTCTGCTTCAATTGGGCTACCAGTCCATGATGCTTTGTGAATCAAACAATTCCTGTGTTTTTTCTGTTTATGTTTTAAACTATTAGGCAGACATCCATAACTGTGTTACTGGCGAGAGTAGCAGTACACAAAATAAAAATGTCTTCATGTGTTCTTAGAAATGGGCAATAAATAACCTTGGAATGACTTTGTATTGTGTGTATCATTGCTATTAAACAGAGGAACACCCCTTTTTATACACTCAATTTTCTCTGTATCAAATTAAGTCTACTCATGATTAAGACTCTTTGTCGAAATGCGTTGAGATTTTGTTTGTGGTTTTTTATTTTCTAGAAAATATGTGAAGAGAAAAGTTAAAATAAAAAATAAGAATAATGGAAATAATTTGTTAAATTATTTTTGTGAAGAATTGGTTGTCTTTTTCACTCGAATCAATGTTTTTCTTTTAAAATGAAAAAATCATACTGTTTAATGCCCTATTAGAGTAGGTCCCCAGATAACTGTAGTTCTGTGAGGCTAACCCAACCTTAATAACTGTGCTCAATTCCCAACATTACTAACACAAGTGCCAGCTTCATGAGAGACAGTCACAAGGGGATACTACACATGGCCAATTAAAACACTGTGAAAGTATTTGTAAAGATATCGTGTAATGATAGTCCCTCTGGGAGCAAATTCCGAACAACACAAACACATTTCACACTGCATACAATCCTGTGCTGCTGATTGTGGGCTGGTTAAGGGAAAGGGGGTGGCTCCCATATTTTCTTCTCAATTTTATGGGACATTACAGATCTGCTCAGTGGGGCTCCTTCCTGTTGTGTAGTCCAGAGAAATAATCAGAGGGAAGCAAGCGGTGTCCCTCTCATTAAACTGTGATAAGATGTAGACCGATGATTAATCACCATTATCAGCCCGTTGCACTGTATGATTTGTGCTGATCCACAGTTTTTTTATTTATTTTTTTTATATGAAGTTATTAAAAATGCTATTGTCTTTTTTGTGGATCTAGGCTACTATTTTTTTACATCGAAATATGTGATGGTAATATGTCATCTCCCACAATTATTAAGTTGGCCTGTCATTTCTGGTGTTCTTGTAAACACTCAGAAAAATGTAAACAAAAATAAATAAGTACTGGGAAACACAACACAATTGCTGAGGAAATGCATTGGTAAAAAGCATGACGAACAGGTGCACTACAGTTGTATTTATTTTATGAAAGTTTATTTATTTTCATATTGGAAAGTGTTTTTTGTAGAACTTTGTCAAAGCAACAAAGCAGAATTTGGAATTGTTAATGTCAGCGGCATGTTTAAACAACATCTTTTAGTATTTATTACATCGCATGATGCTAAACAACATGCTGAAGACTGTTTGAAGATGGTACTCATTGAAAAATTGATGCAAAGTGTAATGAGATGGAGTCTTTTCTCTATGTGGCAGAATGTCTTGTAGCCTATAATGTGTTTCTTTCAAAACTGCACATTTGAGATCTACAATATATAGCTAATACAAGTTCATGATTTATGGAATTATTTTGTTGTTATTAGTATTACGATGGAATTAGATAACTTGAATGGGGGGGGGGGGGGGGGGTATGTGTTACAAGATAGCAAATGACAAAATGTGAATTATTTTGTTTATTTAGGAAACTCAATTTAAAGTGTGTCAACACTATTACCTGCATTTTATGTGGACAATTATGCCACTGTTTCCCAAAGCAGCTTTCAAATGTGAATTCTCCCAATGTGTGCCTCACACACATTAAGGGGGATTACTCATCAATTACTTTAAAAGAAAGGTGTGAAAAGTCTCCTTTAACATTTGGTTGCCAATTGTTTACTCCTTATCAGATTGTCTGTCTTCACACTGGCACTTCTGTTTTTAATCTCCCCTCATACACAGATTATTAAGCAACTGGCAACAGCTAGAAATGACTGGCAACACAAACTAGAACTGTAACTATGCAGAATTGCAGGCAGGAAACGAAATACATCTATAAAAGAAAAAAAAAGCATTGGACTAAGGGTGTAACTCTTGAAACTTTCAGTAGCAGTTACCAATAAGCCAGTTAAATGTAATCTCTTTGCAGTCTGTGTCGTGCTATTCAGTTTATCTCCTCCTCTTCCACCTCCAACTCATTTTTGGCTTCACTACGAGTGCCAAAGCCAAGCAAGCTAAAATTGATGTGAAACATGCTTGTGTTGACTGTTTTCATCTAATATGAAGAGTGGTCCCGATTGAGAATTGTGTGCTAAAAAAATGCCTGAAATCAAGTTATCTTAACACAGTTGGTCTTGACTGTTGTTTGCTACTTTAAAAAAAACAAAAAAAAACTGCTATCAACATAGGGGTGCCAGACTTCCAACATGTCAGTGTTTGAATTGAAAATATGGACAAGTGTTTATAAAGAATAGATTTTTATTTTTTTATCCATTGGCTTTAAAGTCAGAATTCCAGTTTTCTTTTATACCAAATGTGAGTTAAATTGGTTGTGTTCTGAATTCATAAAAGCTGCCTATTCAATTAACAACATGATGAGAAAGCAGAACATGTCTGCCCCTAAGAGCCCCCTAATTTAAGTTCTTTTCATTTGGGAATTTGTGATAAGGGTATTTACTTTGACAGATACCTCTGACCCAAGTCCATGTCTCTTCACCCTGACAGTAGAGAGCTTGACAACTTAAAAAATATCGTAGCTCAATGTCAGGTATGTGTCTCTCTGGCTCTTGTTGGTCATTGCTGATAAGTTAATCCTTTCCCAGTTTCTTTGCATTCTCGGGTAGCAAGCCCTTGATGGTGACAACCCCCAACTCAGATTTCTGACAACTTGTGAAGATGAACCCAGACAGATCTGTGCTGTGATGCAGCTGGGAGCACTGTTTTGGTTCTGTGGGGGTTTGGGTATTTTTTGCATCAGCTCTTTGAAATGCAGATGAGGTACTTTAATTCCATTTGCACCTGGGCAACATTTGGATCCCCCCTGATAGCATCACAGTTCCAATTGAACTGGAAATAAAATCTTTAGCTGGTCAGAATAACTGTGGATTTTTGGTTTGATAAATCTACTGCTTTCACTTGAATCGCAGAATTTCACATTTTACTAGATCAAAAGATGTGTTTACAGTATGGTTCGTTCATTTGATTTCTGAACTCTTCCTAAGTTAAAACATTAGTATTGTGTTGTTTAAAAATGAATATGAACTTATTTTCTTTGCATTATGTGAGGTCTCACAACACTGCATCTTTTTTGTTATTTTGACCAGTTGTCATTTTCTGCAAATAAATGCTCTAAATGACAATATTTTTATTTGGAATTTGGGAGAAATGTTGTCAGTAGTTTATAGAATAAAACAAAAATGTTCATTTTACCCAAACACATACCTATAAATAGTAAAACCAGAGAAACTGATAATTTTGCAGTGGTCTCTTAATTTTTTCCAGAGCTGTATATATATATATATATATATATATATATATATATATATATATATATATATATATATATATATATACAGTGCCTTGCGAAAGTATTCGGCCCCCTTGAACTTTGCGACCTTTTGCCACATTTCAGGCTTCAAACATAAAGATATGAAACTGTCATTTTTTGTGAAGAATCAACAACAAGTGGGACACAATCATGAAGTGGAACGAAATTTATTGGATATTTCAAACTTTTTTAACAAATAAAAAACTGAAAAATTGGGCGTGCAAAATTATTCAGCCCCTTTACTTTCAGTGCAGCAAACTCTCTCCAGAAGTTCAGTGAGGATCTCTGAATGATCCAATGTTGACCTAAATGACTAATGATGATAAATAGAATCCACCTGTGTGTAATCAAGTCTCCGTATAAATGCACCTGCACTGTGATAGTCTCAGAGGTCCGTTTAAAGCGCAGAGAGCATCATGAAGAACAAGGAACACACCAGGCAGGTCCGAGATACTGTTGTGGAGAAGTTTAAAGCCGGATTTGGATACAAAAAGATTTCCCAAGCTTTAAACATCCCAAGGAGCACTGTGCAAGCGATAATATTGAAATGGAAGGAGTATCAGACCACTGCAAATCTACCAAGACCTGGCCGTCCCTCTAAACTTTCAGCTCATACAAGGAGAAGACTGATCAGAGATGCAGCCAAGAGGCCCATGATCACTCTGGATGAACTGCAGAGATCTACAGCTGAGGTGGGAGACTCTGTCCATAGGACAACAATCAGTCGTATACTGCACAAATCTGGCATTTATGGAAGAGTGGCAAGAAGAAAGCCATTTCTTAAAGATATCCATAAAAAGTGTCGTTTACAGTTTGCCACAAGCCACCTGGGAGACACACCAAACATGTGGAAGAAGGTGCTCTGGTCAGATGAAACCAAAATCGAACTTTTTGGCAACAATGCAAAACGTTATGTTTGGCGTAAAAGCAACACAGCTCATCACCCTGAACACACCATCCCCACTGTCAAACATGGTGGTGGCAGCATCATGGTTTGGGCCTGCTTTTCTTCAGCAGGGACAGGGAAGATGGTTAAAATTGATGGGAAGATGGATGGAGCCAAATACAGGACCATTCTGGAAGAAAACCTGATGGAGTCTGCAAAAGACCTGAGACTGGGACGGAGATTTGTCTTCCAACAAGACAATGATCCAAAACATAAAGCAAAATCTACAATGGAATGGTTCACAAATAAACATATCCAGGTGTTAGAATGGCCAAGTCAAAGTCCAGACCTGAATCCAATCGAGAATCTGTGGAAAGAACTGAAAACTGCTGTTCACAAATGCTCTCCATCCAACCTCACTGAGCTCGAGCTGTTTTGCAAGGAGGAATGGGCAAAAATTTCAGTCTCTCGATGTGCAAAACTGATAGAGGCATACCCCAAGCGACTTACAGCTGTAATCGCAGCAAAAGGTGGCGCTACAAACTATTAACTTTAGGGGGCTGAATAATTTTGCACGCCCAATTTTTCAGTTTTTTATTTGTTAAAAAAGTTTGAAATATCCAATAAATTTCGTTCCACTTCATGATTGTGTCCCACTTGTTGTTGATTCTTCACAAAAAATGAGTTTCATATCTTTATGTTTGAAGCCTGAAATGTGGCAAAAGGTCGCAAAGTTCAAGGGGGCCGAATACTAATATAATATATATATTTTTTTTTTTTTCAAAAATGTTTTTAAATAATAATTGCTGCATGTTCCACACCGTTTGGTCCAGGACTTTGGTCACAGTCTAAGCTTTAAAGTCAAGTACAAAATGCCAGAAAAATGAATCAGTTTCTAATCACCTTTCCCTGTCTTTCTAGTCCTTGGTGTTTTTTTGTCTCACCAGTTCATTCTTAATGGAACAGCAGGCTACTCATTTTAAACTTATGATTAAGCTGAATGAAGCCCAGCTGGGGAGTAAAGACCACAACCCTAGAACCCAAAGGCCACCTCTACTTTCTGCTAACCCATTTGGCCAGTATGCTTTTCTTTTTATGAAACTAAGGATCAAACACCTGTAATTATTCATATGGAAATGCACAGAAGTGGTGAAATGCAGTATAAAGTGAAACTGTAAATTGTTCAATGCCATACAACACTGACTTTTGTTTATTAGAAATGACATGTTGTCACATGGCGAATGTATAAATATATTGAAAATCTGGTAGGAAAAAAATGATGGCATCAGACTCGGTCTCATTAGCCAGTTACGGGCACACCAGAGAAACTGGCTTTAGTTAGATTCGCAGTGAAGTTGACCTCAATTACAGTCAAGTGGGTCATAAACAGTTATTAGGAGCCAGTGTCCAGACAGCAGTCTTCTGAGATTGTCAACAATTGGCCGGGCGCCGCCCGTGGGGTTAGGAGGGTTAGGTCGGCCAGGGTGTCCTCGGCTCACCGCGCACCAGCGACCCCTGTGGTCTGGCCGGGCGCCTGAGGGCTTGCCTGTAAGCTGCCCAAGGCTGCGTTGTCCTCCGACGCTGTAGCTCTGGGTGGCTGCATGGTGAGTCTGCAGTGTGTAAAAAAGTGATCGGCTGACGGCACACGCTTCGGAGGACAGCGTGTGTTCGTCTTCGCCGCTCCCAAGTCAGCGCAGGGGTGGTAGTGGTGGGCTGAGCCTAAAAAATAATTGGACATTACTAAATTGGGGAGAAAATAATAAAAATAATTGGCAACCACTAAATTAAAAAGAAAAAAAAAAAAAAAAAAAACATTAGGCAAATTTCAAAAAGGTTAAGACTTGTCTAAAAAAATCAACAATTAACACCCCATTCATAGAAATATTTCAACTACATTAATGTTCTGAAACTAATAAGAATCATATAAGGGCAGCAGTGTGGAGTAGTGGTTAGGGCTCTGGACTTTTGACCGGAGGGTTGTGGGTTCAATCCCAGGTGGGGGCCATTGCTACTGTACCCTTGAGCAAGGTACTTTACCTAGATTGCTCTAGTAAAAACCCAACTGTATAAATGGGTAATTGTATGTAAAAATAATGTGATATCTTGCAACAATTGTAAGTTGCCCTGGATAAGGGTGTCTGCTAAGAAATAAATAATAATAATATACGTTATTCTTTCTTCCAGTTTATACCACTATTAATGTCCTCTCTTAAAAAATGGAGGCCAATGGAATGAAAACTGATACAAAACTGTATTTTTTTTTTGTAATAATGACTTAGAATTATTCGTGTCATTACACTGGAGATGATTACTTATTGTTGCGCGCTGTCCTGTTGGATTTCCTTGAAAAGTCCTTGCTCTCCAGACAGTAGTTCAGACAGCCCTGGCCCTGTAATACATTTTTTGGTTGAAATCTCAGAATGGTTCATGTTTCCATTTTCAGCCCTCTCTCGCTGGCTCCATTCAAACCAGTTTTCTCCAGCTCTCTGTTTTTCCAGATGGGTAGGTGTTTTATATAATTGGGCTGGTAATTTTCATATCAGGACTGACACACTCAATTCTGTAGGGAAGGGCTTTAGGGAATTGAGTTACTCAGCGGTCTTAGTCATCCCAGCACTCCTCTGGGCACAAAACAGCTAAGAAACTGAAGGAAAAAGAATTATCTGCAAGTTTGTACTATGTGAGAATATACTGAGAATGTGTTACTAATTTGACTCCTGACTCGAAGCAGGATGTTTTAACTGGAAATATATGTTTAAAAAAATAAAAAAACCTCCATTATTAGGATTCAGACTATAAAACTTTAAAACACTCATTTAATTTAGAAATACCAAAATAAACTTAATAAATTAAAATTAAAGTTTTTTTCAATCCCCTTGATAGAATCCAAATGTCACTGAATGTATTACGTTTATTTTAACATTTCTAACTATTACAAGGCATCGCATGAATTACTTTGAATGTACTTGACTTTAATTCTGTTACATTTAATAAATGAATAGAATTTGCATAAAACCATGTACATATTATTTTAGTCTTTTGAATTAATCAGCGAACGTAACTTGAGCAAAGTCATTTTATTATTATGGTTTACACTTAATATCTTTTAAATTGCCAGCAATTGCTTTCACAATGGACATTTTATTTTTAAAGCAATTCTGTAAATAGTTTCAAGCAGATGAAGATATTTCTGTTTGTCGACAGTCTGGAAAGCACCAATAGGCCACCCAAAGCTTGCATATCTGGCAACGTGGACTGAGATTCCTGTATAATCATGCTTTGTGGAGAACCTAATTATACTCTATTAGCATGTTCTCTACTCAAAACAACAGGCTGCCTCTTTACACGCCTGCTGCTAAACTGAGTCTTTATGAACTTTATACGCCAGACTACACCCGGGGGAATGCAGTGTCAGACCCCCACATACTGTACTGACCACCAGTGATAATGTAGTCAAGGGGATGTCTTTCAATTCAGTTCCTAATGTTATATCATGAGTTGTTTGGTAACCGTAGTAACAATATTATTTGTGACTGAAAGCAGACTTGAATTGTTGGCTTAAATCATATTAAAAAAAAAACAAAAAAAAAACAACTGAAAAATATCTACTGTAATTAATTGCATTAAGTACAGTACTTAATGTCAAAACATTCTGAATAAATTACATGTATTCTACTTTGAGTACATTCATCAGATACAGTATATAAATACACTTAAGCATACTTAGTCTTGCTCCAGTCTTAAATGAACTCCTGTATTTGAAAGGGGCAATCCATGCCTAAGATACTTATTTATATGTCTGTACTAACACAATATGTGGATTTAGTTTACAACATGCCCGATTTGAATTTTATTCACAATGTCTTGTGATATAACTACAGTCTTCCTGTAGAGGGTACTGTTTAATCTCTTTTCAGACTGGTCAATAGAACAGACTAGAGGGGGCCAGTTTTAAAAACATAACATAACATAACATCATTATTGAGGTCTGTCATTTTTACACAATCACCGGGTCGTTCTTGAAAACATGTTAAGTAAATATATATATATATATATATATATATATATATATATATATATATATATATATATATATATATTAGCTCAAAGAGCCAGCTGCCCTAACGTTTCGATATGTTGTATATATATATATATATATATATATATATATATATATTGTAGCGTTCTGTGCTATGGGGATGAGACAGACTCGGGAGAGACCAGATGAGGTTCCACGTACTTTTATTTTTTTAATTTCTTTAATAACACAACGAAACCCTGTTTGGGCCGGGGTTCACGCCAAAATAACAAATAGCTGTCTCTCTCTCTTTTACACCGCAGACTCACCGACAAGCAGTCTCTCAGCCGGTACTCTCTCTCTCGTAATCGCTCTCCAGTCAGACATTCACACGCATTCTCCCGCTCGCGGCTTCCCCCCCCTCCTACTTATAGCCTCTGGGGGAACCGCCCACTGCACACACACGCATGCACTCACGCAGACACACACCAACGGCGTGCCCCGTACCCTCACAATACATGGAACCTTAAACAGGACGTAACAAACAAGACAAACACAATGTCCAGGATGCTGCCATCGCCAGGGTCGTTACACAGCCCCCCCCTTAGTCCCTCGTCCCCGAGGGAAGAACAAAGTCTCGAAAACGACCCGGGAGGCGATGCTGTCTTTGCGGGCGGGAGCCCTGCGTGGAGGACGGGCTCCTGTCAGCCACAGGGGACAGGGAAACTGAACCGTCGGGGGAGGAACCCTCAGCCCTGGGGGTGGGGGGACTGTTAGGGCGGGGTGGATCAGGAGGGGGCAGGAGAGGACTGTCAGGAGCTGCTGGGTCGGATGGTGCTGGGTGTTGTCCCAGGTAGGGGGCCAGCCGATCCCGGTGTAGCACTACCTTGCGTCCTCTGTGAGGTAGCTGCACCCGGTAGGCCACGTCCCCGATCCTCTCCAGGACATGGCAAGGACCAAGCCAGTGGCTGTCCAATTTGGGGCAACGGCCCCGCTGTCTCTTGGGGCTGAAGACCCACACGAGCTCCCCGGCGGTGAAGTGGCGCCCCCGTACTCGGAGGTCATAGTTCCGCTTCTGCCGTACCCCAGCAGCCTGCAACTGGTCCCTGGCGAAGCTGTGGGCTGATTCCAGTCGGTCCTGTAGTCTCCTGGCATACTCAGGGCCCGGGGGTACACTGGGGGCATCTGGGGGACGACCAAACGCTAGCTCCGCAGGAGTGCGCAGCTCACGCCCCAGCATGAGCAGGGCAGGGGTGCAGGCGGTGGAATCCTGGACAGCAGAGCGGCAGGCCAACAGCACGACAGGCAGGTGGGTGTCCCAGTCCCGCTGGTGGGTGGCGGTGGTGACAGCCAGCTGTACGGCCAGCGTGCGGTTGAACCTCTCCACCAGTCCGTCGCTCTGAGGGTGCAGAGGGGTGGTCCGCGTCTTCTTGATGCCCAGGCGCCGGCACATCCCGGCAAAGACCCGGGACTCAAAGTTGCGCCCTTGGTCGGAATGCAACTCTTGAGGGACCCCGAACCGGCTGAAGAACCCCTCCAGCAGTGCTTCAGCGACCGTCTCTGCCTCCTGGTCTGGCAAAGCGTACGCCTCTGGCCACTTAGTGAAGTAATCGAGGGCCACCAGAACGAACCGGTTCCCCCTCTCTGAGCGTGGAAAGGGGCCTAGTACGTCCACGGCAACCCTCTCCATAGGCCCCCCGACCTGGTACTGCTGGAGTGGGGCGTGCGACCGGCCCTGGGGTCCTTTCCGGGCAGTGCAGATGTCACAGCGTCGGCAGTGGTCCTCCACGTCTCGCCTGCACTGCCCCCAGTAGAACGACTGGCGGAGCCGCCTCAGGGTCTTCGTCACTCCAAAATGACCAGTGCCTGGGGTCCCATGATGGGCCTCTAGCACCTCCTGGCGCATCGCCCCCGGGACAACCACCTGCCACCTCACCTCCCCTGTGGCGGGCACCTTCCACTGCCGCTGAAGGACTCTGTCACGCAAGGCCAACCCGCTCCACTGAGCCCACAGCCCCCGAGTGGCGGTGGAAAAAGGGGCCACCTCCTCCCAGGGAGGCCTTCGCTGCTCCTCTAGCCAATGTAGTATGGGGCGGAGGTCCGGGTCTCGGTCCTGATGGGCTCTCCAATCCACCCTCTCAGCCGATACTGCCACCCGGCATTGCTCTTCCCCCCGGCGGGACAGCTCTGCTTCCCTCTCCTCCTTTCTGCTGCAATGGGCGCATCCCTCCCGGGCACAGGGACGACGGGACAGCGCGTCCGCATTGGCGTGCTTCTCACCAGCCCGGTGTTGGATCCGGTACTGAAACGCCTGGAGCTGCTCGATCCAACGGGCGACCTGTCCCTCCGGCTCCCGGAACGTCAGGAGCCACTGCAGGGCAGCGTGGTCTGTGCGAATGGTGAAGGGGAGCCCGCAGAGATAGTGGCGGAAGTGGCAGACCCCCTCCACCACCGCAAGCAGCTCCCGTCGGGTGACGCAATACCGGCGCTCTGCCTTGCTGAGCGACCGGCTAAAATACGCCACCACATGCTCCCCTTCTGGACCCGGCTGGGATAAGACAGCCCCGATCCCCTCGTTGCTTGCATCCGTGTCCAGCAGGAAGGGAGAACGGACATCCGGGGGAGCCAGCACCGGGGACTGGCACAGCGCATGTTGCAGGGAGGCGAACGCCTCCTGGCACGCCGGGGTCCACTCAAAGGGCTCGTCTTTCCTCAGGAGGCGGTGCAGGGGGGCAGCGATGGTGGCAAAGCCCTGCACAAACCTGCGGTAGTAGGACGCAAGCCCTAGGAAGCTTCTAACCTGCCGGGGATTGACGGGAATAGGCCAGTCCCTCACTGCGGTGACCTTGTCCACCTCTGTCTGGATCCCCTCTGCTCCCACTCGGTGCCCGAGGAACGAGACCTCCTGGCGCATCAGCTGGCACTTTTCAGAGTGCAGTTTTAGCCCCGCTTTCCTCACTCGCCGGAGCACCTCATGCAGGGAGGCCAGGGCGTCCTGGAAGGTCCCTCCGTGGACTAGCAGGTCATCCAGGTAGACCAGGCACTCCGAGGGGGGTACTCCGGCCAGCACCTTTTCCATGAGCCGCTCGAACGTTGCGGGGGCGTTGCAAAGTCCGAACGGCATCACAGTAAACTGCCACAGACCCCGTCCAGTGGAGAAGGCAGTCTTCGGCCGTGCAGAGGGATCCAGCGCAACCTGCCAGTAGCCGCTGCGGAGGTCCAGCGAAGAGAACCATCTAGAGCCGGCCACCAAGTCCAGGGACTCATCGATGCGGGGAAGGGGGTAGGAGTCCTTCTCCGTCACATCGTTCACTCGCCGGTAATCGACGCAGAAGCGCCACTTGCCGTCCTTCTTCCGCACCATGACTACCGGCGAGGTCCAGGGGCTGTCGGACGGCTCAATGATCCCCGCTGCCTTCATCTCCTCCAGCACCTGCTCTGTGGCTTCCTGGAGGGCGAGTGGTTGGCGGCGAGGGCGCTGCTTAATGGGGCGGGCGGCTCCCGTCTCGATCTGGTGCTGCACCAGGTGTGTCCGCCCCACGTCATCCGAGGCGGTAGCGAAACTGTGGCGATACTCATACACCAGTTCCCACAGCTGGCGACGCTCTTCTGTGCAAAGCCCTTCGCAGCTCCTGAGCCAAACTGCATGCACTGCGCTGAGAGCTGGGTCTTCAGGGGAGACTGGTGGCGGAGGGGAGATTGCTGGGGACGCTGAATTACTCCTGACAGTAGGGCGTGGCATGGCGGTATCCTCCCGCAGCCCTTGGGTAGCGGTTGGCGGCGCCGGGCAGGGTGGCGGGGCTGCCTGGGGGAGAGCTGCATTCCCCTGGGCCACGCTAGAACTGCAGGAGGGCGGCTGTACATGCTGGCGAGCATTGCGGCCTGAGAGTGGCCGTGTTGGCTGGCGAGCGTTGCGGCCTGAGGGTGGCCATGTTGGCTGGCGAGCGCTGGCACCTGAAGGCGGCTGTGCAAGCAGTAGCTCCTTCCGGAGTGGGGGCCGTCGAGACGCTGTATTGTCCCTGATGAGACTGGCGCATGATGGAGCCCGGGGGTGTGCTGAGGTCTCCCGTCTCATGGCGGCGGTCCGTTGTGTCCTCGGCAGATCCCGAAACTGTCGTGCGAAGGGGTCCCGACTCCGACCCAGCGGTCCAAGGGGTGAGGCTAAAGCTAAAGCCGGGCTCCCCTGTATGTGCAGTGTCCCGGTCCGGAGGTTTAGCTGTCCGCCTGTGTAGCGCAGGAAGTCCAGGCCCAGTATGCAGGGGTCCTGTACAGCTGCTACCCAGACAGGGTGGTGTACTGTCCGTCCAGCCACTTCAATAGCAAGGTTGCCCTTTCCTTGCATGGGGGCTAGCTCTCCAGTCACAGTGCGCAACTGCACGGTGGTGGGCTCCAGCCGGACCCCTGCAGGGAGCACATCGGGGCGGATGAGAGTCACCGTGGAGCCAGTGTCTACGAGAGCAGTGCACGGGACCCCCTCAATGCGGACGGGGACATGGCAGAAGTCCCCGGCAGTGGTCCTTCCTACCGCTATAGCTGGCTGGCACTGTCTGTGGTCGGCTGTTTCCGTGAGGGGTGACGCCCTGCTCTGTCGGCTACACGGGTTAGTACTGGTGGCGGCCGCTGCAGCTGGGTGGTCCGCGATTAATGGGACTGGACTGGGGGCACGCGTCGTCCCGTCTATGCGGGCCCCTTGGCGTTTCCCTGCGGTTGCTGTGTCAGGTGTGGTGGTGGTGCAGCAGCTGCTGCTGGGCAGTGGCGCCGTAGGTGGCCAGGCTGTCCACAGCCCCAGCACAGCTGTGGGGGGGTCTCAGGAGTCCGAGCTGGCTGGGTGACCGCCGCCCTGATGAGGGTGGTAAGCTCCGGGGGCCAGGTGGGGTCAATGGTGCGGTACGGGGCCTCCTCTTCTTCTGCTTGGGCCATGCGAGCTCTAGGTGGTGTGTGGTCAGGCCGCCTCTTCTGCTGACCACTCTCGCTCCCAGGGGCATGGTCCCGCTCCCCCTCCTCGAGCACCGCCTCGACTCGTTCGGCGTGAGCCACGGCAAGCTCTAGGTTGGTTGGGGCAGCAAACCGGACCTGCTGACGTAGAGCGGTCGGGGTCAGTCCGCGAACAAAGGCCTCGACAGCCAGGTCCTCCTGGGTGGCTGGCGGGAACATTGGGTACCCCCTCCGGGCCAGGTACCGGACATCAGCAGCCAGTACGCCCAGTTTCTCTCCGGGAGCTCTAGTGCGGTTGGCCAGCTGCAGGCGCAACCCGACTGCGGGCTCAACTCTCCCAAAACGGCGTTCGAGAGCTGCGGTTAACACCTCGTATTGGGCCACCTCGTCTGGGCCCAAGTCCAGCAGAACCTGCAGCGCTTCTCCCTCTAATGCAGCCGCCAACTGTCCTGCTTTCTCCGTCGGCCCCCAGTCATTAGTGAGCGCTGCCATCCTGAATTTGACGTGGTACGCCTCCCACGGCGATCTACCGTCATATCGGCCTGCTTTCACTGGCTGCCGGCTCGCCCCTGGCAACATGTTCCCCCCACACCGCATATTCTCTCTCCCGTGATCGGCACGGGGCCCATGTCGGGGCTTAACGTCACGCTCTCTTGTCAGACACACGCTCAGTTCAGCAACCAATGTCCCATAGCTACTACAGCCATTTAGATCGACGGTGGTTAAACAATGTAAAGCCTCTTCTTCTAAACAAGCAATTAAATTACTGGCTTTCTCTCTGTCTGTCCAGTTGTTTACCATTGCCATCATTTCAAACTGCTTTACAAAGTCTCGCCAATCGGCCTTACCGTTGTACTGCAAACGGCTGTAATAAACCCCCTTGTTGACATTCTGCTGCAGGGCGGGCGTGTCCGATGGTGACGCTGCCTCCTCCTTGACGCGCACTTGCGCTCCTCCTATCTCTGTGGCCGATGACGTCCTTGCGGCGGCCGAAGAATCTCCTTCTCTCTCGATGACGATGGCGCAGTGCCCCTCAGCCTGCGGAGCAGTCTGTCTGTCTCCCAGCTCCGCCATCTTGATCCCTCTTTCCTCTTTCGCCCAAGGGTTCTTGCTCCTCCCTCGCTCCATGTTCTCTCCTCCCCATGCAGCGCCCATT
Source organism: Acipenser ruthenus (assembly GCF_902713425.1). Lineage (NCBI taxonomy): Eukaryota > Metazoa > Chordata > Actinopteri > Acipenseriformes > Acipenseridae > Acipenser > Acipenser ruthenus. The sequence continues at coordinate 16,384,643 of NC_081207.1, read as the reverse complement.
CTCGGGTAGCTCCTGACCCTCAGCTCAGCGACCAGCTCCTCCAGTCTGGCTCGCAGCTCGTCTTCTCTCATCTCTCTCGCGTCCGCCATCTTCTCCCTCTTGCTTCTGTTTCACCCCTCGTGACAGGCGCTGTACAAATCCCACTTCTGAAACACCAATGTAGCGTTCTGTGCTATGGGGATGAGACAGACTCGGGAGAGACCAGATGAGGTTCCACGTACTTTTATTTTTTTAATTTCTTTAATAACACAACGAAACCCTGTTTGGGCCGGGGTTCACGCCAAAATAACAAATAGCTGTCTCTCTCTCTTTTACACCGCAGACTCACCGACAAGCACTCTCTCAGCCGGTACTCTCTCTCTCGTAATCGCTCTCCAGTCAGACATTCACACGCATTCTCCCGCTCGCGGCTTCCCCCCCCTCCTACTTATAGCCTCTGGGGGAACCGCCCACTGCACACACACGCATGCACTCACGCAGACACACACCAACGGCGTGCCCCGTACCCTCACAATACATGGAACCTTAAACAGGACGTAACAAACAAGACAAACACAATGTCCAGGATGCTGCCATCGCCAGGGTCGTTACAATATATATATATATATATATATGCAAATCGACGATTAATATCGACGTTTAATATCTTTATTTTTCAATTCAAGCAGAGAATGGGTGAAATCGACCTTTATGCTTAAAACAATGCTTTTTATGACATTGAGAAACGTCTCTTAGCGAAACCCCTTTCTCATATTGAACATGCAACAAAACCATGGTTACCAACATTCTAAATGGAATAACGTTTGGTCACTGCGGAGCTATACATTTAAAGATTGTCTCAAATAAACCTTAGTAAACACAGCATATAAAAGTGTATTACACAGACCTTTATAGCATACATTTACGAGTAAAACTAATATGCACAGAGCAAAACATTAGATAGCTGAACAGAACTAACTTATTATTCGGAGTCTGAGCTCCCCCTCTAGCACAGCCGGACACAGAGTCAATGGCAAGGCAGACGGGCCGCTTCGTCCTGCTGCGGAGACTTCAGCCGTCGGGCAGGGTATTCTGCACAATATTCATTAAATGTTTTTCTTTTGCGCCCCATTTTCAAGTCAAACTTGTAACTGTCACTGTATACCTAAAGCAAAAGGTTACATACACCTTAACCCGTTAATTTCAAAGTAGGCGCTTTGAATGACAGGCGCTGTAGCTAGCAAATGAGAGAACAGTCTAGCACGGCTTCAGTCAACGGGATCTGTCAGAACAGGGTGAAACCACAGTACTAACGGACCACTGAGATGACTGACAGCGACCCCCAGCCATTCAGAGCGGAAAGGAGACGAAACAGACAGAAGTATAAAACTACACAAACAAGACATGGTTTCTGAATGATTATTTTTGGTAAGAAAATATAAAATAGCGAGTGGTTTTACCGACGTTTATCGTATATAAATTTATTTCAGTCGAACTCATATTTTGGGGGATTTCGACGTTTAACGGGCTTTACCGATTAATATCGAAAAGTATAGCAAGTCTAATGACAAGGCATGACTTATTAAATTTAGTAAAATCAAAACATTATGCTTTAATCACAATTTCTGTAATTTCATATTTTCTGTTACTGTTAAATTACATTCATTTTTATGTTGCATGTCCCTTAAACTGGGACAAATAAATGGGCATTTCAACACAACTCAATAAGGGGTTGTCTAGGTCAGAATATACAGCACATTTTAAACCAGCACACAATATGTCCTGCCGTTTTAGAAAAGAGTTTGTATGTTTGTTTTCCTGACCCCTGGTCTTGTCTAACATTATATATACACTGCAAAGTTTCCCCCTCAGCCAAGGACTGTAATTGAACACAGAACACATTGCAGGGTTCCAAAGCTGACACTGGCACTGCTGTCAGGCAGGTGGAAGGGCCTCTTGTAACAACATGAGTAAACCTGCTCTTATCAGTCCTGACTTTCAAGCCATTCGTTTTGATTTCTGAACTGTCTTTGACAGGAGTGACAAGCAGGACACTGAAACGTTTCAGTGCTGCTGCGTCAGCCATCTCTGCCTTTTCTTCAGGAAGGCCCTCAACATGCCAGCGATCTTTCTGCGAGATATGTGATTGAAAACATGACTCAGAACGACGGCCCTTCACCTTAAAAACACTGTGACTCACTCACAGGCTCTAGCATTACAGCACAGGGCTTTTTTAACCCGCCGTTGTACACTCTTTAGTACATTAAGATACGGTCCTATTTTCTCTATTAGCCTGACCTATGCCAAAAGTTTTGCATCACCCCAGAGAATTAACACGTTTTGCTTCATATAGTCGAATGAAACCTGCTGAATATTGTTACATTGACAGATTAAATTACATACCGCTTTGTAATTTTCCCATATCATTTTGTAGTTTCTTTGACTACATGATGTGAACTAAAGGATCAAAATTATGTTCATATAGTTTTTAATTTATTTATTTATTTTTATCATGTCTCAATCCTAAAATTCTAGGCAATGCTAAACTTTTGGCCATAGCTGTACATTACTATAACTAGTACTATATACTATAACTTCTCTCTAAATTTAAGCTTGTTAAGAAGAAACTCTTTTTGGGACTGTGGCAATGCGCCCCGCCCCTGTGTGTATTTGTGTGTTATGTGTTGTATGTTGCGTGCGTGTGTTAATGTTGGTGTATAGATTGGTACACGGGATATAAACGGGTCTGTGTTTCACGTGTATTTAAAAAGTGTAGATTTATATTTAGGCACGAGGAGGGCACAAATCACTTCACGTGCTGGTTAAATGTAATATGTGAGCACGGGGTTGCACAGAATTAATTCACGTGCTGGGATTCAAGTGAATAATTAATTAGTAATTGAATCCCAGCACAACAGTATATATAGAGACACGTAGCACTCAGTCGGGGTTGGGTGTTTGAGAGTGGAGAACGGGTGAGGAGAAGGAGAACGTGAAGTAAAATAATAATAATAATAATAATCTAGAAGTGTTTGTACTCACCGTGTTTGTTTGTCTCTCCGTGCACCGTTTGTTAAGTGTTTAGTACGTTTTGTTTGTCTATTTATTTTGGCGCAAGTGCCGTGTCCAGTGTTTTTGTCTGTTCAAACCTTTTATTTACTGTTCTGTTATTAAATGCTGAGCGAAAGCATTCGCTCAGCTTCACCAAACTCCATCTCTCTGTTTATTTATTTCCTGGCTCTGGTCTGACACCACCCACTCCGGCCGTCTTTGTGACAGGGACTTATGCTTAAAAAGGACATTTTTTAAAGAATCTTTGGTTAACTATTTTTTAAAGGACCTTTTGATTAAATCAGTATTCCAGTTCTTGAAACCCTTTTTCAGATGTTAAATTGAGGGTTTATTGATTTATTATTTTATCCAGAGTTTTCAATGCACTGTTAAATAAACTTCCTTAAAAAACAACAGTCCTTAAAAACATTCCTAAAGCAGTTCTCAACTTTTATGAATTCTCAAGTCATATGCAAAAGAGGAAGGAGGGGGGGGGGGGAATCCATAACCTAAAAACATTTTGGTTTTCAACAAAAATTCCTAAACGTGTCAAACGCAATCAACTCTGCTCCAGTCCATTTGTATTGTAATCAACTTTGTGCTTAAGCCCATACAGAGAGCAGCAGTGTGTTTACCCAGGACCAGCTTTAACTGGATCTGTTACAGATATCTTTCCACAGCCTTTTGTATCGGCTGTCTCAGTCCACACAGACAAACTCAGTATTTAGCTCCTTGGCATTTCCTGAACATTCTTTCCAAGATAGGTGGGGGCTTAGTGAGTATGATCTAAGTGACGGGGCAGGCTTTCACTCATGGCACACACCACTGCAAGTCAATGGACAGTGCTACAGAAAGCCAAAAGCTTTCCTCTGTGTGCTCACAGGGCTAAGAGCAAGCTGGGGCTGATTGGCAAGGACAGGCTGTTCCCTTTTACTGTTTAACAAAAAGGAATAGGAATGGACAAAGAAGCAATTAATACCTTTTGAATAGTAGCAACACATGATCGTGACAACTTGTATTTCCATTGGACCTTCTGCTGTGCAACCACAGCAGGATGTGGTGGTAAAATGATAGAAATAAATGTAAGAAATCCAGGAAAACAGCCTTCTCTCTCATGAAATCACTGGTTTTAAAACTCAATTCAGAGGTATTTAGTATTGCTGTAAAGGAGTCAGTTTAAACAGGTTACTGATTAAATGTTATTACATCTGTAATAATAAATAAATCATTTAAATCACTGGTAAACACCCGTTCCTGATACAAAGCACATTTATAAAACCCTTACCCTAACATTAATTCATCATGAACAGGCACCTTTTTTAAAGTGAGAACAAACTGCTGCCCAGCATTAAATCAAACAAGTACTGTTCTGTAGGACTGAGTTTTGCTCTTACTGCAAATCCACAAGTAAAAAACTTACTTGCTAGTCTGCTTGTCTGTTTTTTTTTTTTTTTTTTTTTTTTTTTTTATGGTCCTCTGTCTTTCTATCACACGACATACAGCTATGGCAAATGTTTTGTATCACCCTATAAAATGAACTAATTTTGCTACATAAAGTGGAATGAAACCTGCTAAATAATGTTATGTTAACATGTTGAATTGCATACCGCTTTGTAGTTTTCCATATACTTAGCAAAAAAACGGACTGTACTACTATTATGGCTTCTGGTAGACTTTTGCAATATCATTTTGTAGTTTCTTTGATTACATGATGTTAAATAAAAGATCTAAATTATATATATATATATATATATATATATATATATATATATATATATATATATATATATATATATAATCTTCTCCAAAGTTTTATCATCGCCCTATTCCAAAACTATAAAGGACTGTTTTAAGGAACGTTTTGTTAAGAACTGTTATTTTAAAGGGCACTTTGTTCAATGAAATCCAGTTTACTGCTCACAAAACACATTTTAGAGAAGTTTACTCTCCGTTTTCAAAGAACTGCTTAACTTTAACAACACTCTCTTAAAAGATAATTTAAAAACAGACTTTACATTTTTGCATTTGGGTATAAACTGTATTTTATACCCAAATTGTTATGTTTGTGCACTGGTTTTACCCTGCAGATACTAAATACATGAATCTGATTTCTTTCAATAGAATTTATATCCTACAGTATCTGTGCATAGCAAATCCACCAACATAAACGGTGTTAAAATATATAGGCCTGATCTAGGTTGGTTTTAATACATTTACACTCACAACTTAAATTCCATTATATTCTGTGTATTATTGTTCTAGATTTATATTTAAATGTACCCAGTTATGGCTATCTGTGACAGAGATCGAATGATTCTTGATGTTAGATCTCCCTCCTGACCTGCGAGGGCGCTGTGTAAATGGAACAGAGTGCCCTGGACTAAATGGCACGACAGTTTATTCCCAGGGTTAGGTGGAAGTCGGCCATCTAGAAAGGGGGTAGCACTACGGTACACAAACTCAGTGACCCAGATGGGAAATGGCGTGGCATCCGCGGATTGGAGGAGCGGATGCGCTTGTTGACCAAGGGGTCATGGGTGACGTTATAAAAAGGGGATGTAGTGATGTGATCTGTTCCTTTGTAAATGGTTATATTAAATGTTCAGAAGGAGAACCTGTCTTGTGAAACGTGAGTGTTTTGTTGTTTTCTGTTTGTCGTTAGTAATACTGTTTGTAATTATTTGGACGACTAACACGATACGGAGCTGTCGCCAAAGGCCAGCACTAAACCCGGATCAACAACACTGCATTTTTGTTTGCACTAAAGAGCTGTATTCACCACGTGCACTAGAGCACGCACTGTGGACTGGTGTTTGTGTTTGTGTATGTGTTACATGTGGGTGAACTAAAAATGGGACTGTTATTATTTCGGGGCCAACCCGCGGATTACAAATAAGCAATACACGCCACTGTATTGCTTCATTACCATTGTTATTATTTACAGTTGTTTTGCCATCAGGCCATTGGATTTAAAAACCATTTAACAACATTGCGCCTGGATTATAATTGTCTGTCTGTTTATTAATCACTGCTGCATTACCTTCACCTGCACTCAGTTAACCACTTTGCCACACTACCATTCAGACAGCTTTATTCCTGTCATTAATCCTATATTAGACATACCTGTTCAGACAGCATCTGCAAACATCACAACTCTCGACCATACTAGACTATATGGCACCCAATTGTACCAGTACTTGCATCTTGTACTCGTACTCATCTGCTCCATACCTTGCCGCATTCAACTACTGCCCCTAACTATAACTATTTCCTGTATCCTGTATTTGATTTTACTCTTATAGGTAACCATACTCATGTTTTTCTGTAATTGCTCTTATTTGAAATTATTCTCATCCATTTATCACACTTACTACGTGCTCTTACTGGACTTTACTCGTATAAGCAAATGTTTACTATAAGTTTTAACTGCTCTTAGTCAAACTCGCTCTTACTTATAATTTACTGTATTCTTTATTTTGCTCTTACTTGAGTTTGATCTTATTGTACTTTCATAACTGCTCTTATCTCTATTATGATATTCTGTAATGTGATATTTTATAATGCGACTTTCTACTGTGATATTTTGTAACAAATGTAAGTTGCCATGGATAAGGGCATCTGCTAAGAAATAAATTAGTAATAATAATAATAATAATAATAATAATAACAATAACAATAACAATAACAATAACAATAACATAGCTTGCATCCCTACTGTGATTTGGCTGCCAGTTTCAGAGCTTGCTGACAGAGTTGTTTGGACACCACCCTCCCAACCTCCCGGATTAAATCCAGGGAATCTTTACTCAGAGCGCTGCTCCGCGAGACACATCGGATATTAAACGCAAACCCTGGCTGGTTTACCACAGGCAGATCGATCACTGGCTGGGAGAGATGGTAGTTTGAATGTCCTGCATTTGTAACTCTGACCAGGTCCGCCATAGTGCTCATAACAGAAGGGCAGGGATTATAATATAGGCGAACAGAGTATTTTTCTTTCCACTTCCCTATTTCATTTTTTTTTTTCCAGTTCGGATAACTGTGGCTTCTAACCCACTGGCTTGCCAGTTGGCATTGTAAAACATGCCTTGTAAAGTCTGTCTGGATCTTACATGGCCGGGCAGCTGGAGAGGTGAACTGTCCTTGTCATTCACTGCTGTTTCTTCTGCATTTCCTGATATTTTGTGGCAACTTTTAAGAATGTCAGTACTAGAGCTGTAGGCCCATTTAACAATCTATTTGTTACATGTATTCTAAGTCCTGTATTATATGGGATTGTAGAACAAGGCTACACCACAATATTACAATTAAAATTAAGCATTGAATTACCAAAGGCAAAGAGTTGTTTTATTTTCACAGTGAATTAATGTTAAGGACCATCTATATCTCAAACAATCATTAATTGTCATTTTTGTTACTGGTTAATTAAATTCTTAATGACTTTCAATGACAATGCATTTATGTATTTTTTTACCAATCAGTTTATTATTATTTATTATTATTTATTTCTTAGCAGACGCCCTTATCCAGGGCGACTCACAGTCGTAAACAAATACAATAGTTTACCAATAAAATGTTTAGTAAAGTTTATAAAATGTTAGAAAAAATGTGTGTGACATTCGGTATGACTGCCTTTGGATTTACTGCTTCTAGATCCCTAAAGATATACCTTTTGACATTCTTTAACAAGTTAGTTTTAACTCACTATTGAAGATTGCCATCTTTTCACCACCCTCTTCAACTCGATCCAGTAGGATTACCAGACGTCCCAGGAAAACTGTGATTGTCCCAGTTTTCACCCTTAATTTTTTGTCCTGGTCGGAAACAGTCAAATTGTTAAATCATCCAGTTTTTTCTCTTGCATTCACAAGTTAACAGTAATGTATTCGGCTGTGTCAGTGCCATTCAGAAATAAAATAAACAATCTATGGGTTATGTGTTTAATAATTATGAGTATGTGCTTAATGATTAATACTGTTCAACTTCCTGGACCATTTCGATTTAAAAAAAAATGTTACCTGGCTTGTGCCACCAGCCAAGTTAGCCTTTTAAGTTAGTCTGCATTGTGTCTTGATAAACAGCCATACATATATATATATATATATATATATATATATATATATATATATATATATATATATATATATATATATATACACATATATAGACACACACACACATCTCACATGCTTAATCTAATTTCTGATCTAATAGCTGATCTAAAAAGGTCTCAGTTGTTCACTCTGGAAATCTGGTAACCCTATTCTACAAGGCTCATTGGCCATTTCAAGATGTTTACACTAAAAATTTCTCAGCTGAAATAGCCTTGTTGCTTTCCTGTGAATGCCAGTCATGTCTGAAACAGCTCAGAGGAACACATCTGCCAACTGCCTCTCCTCCATCATTCAGGCACAGTCATTAATTCATTCATCTGGTGGCTTGAAATGGAGAAGTGTGCTCGATGCTGAAAGTACTTGATTAAGACCCAACTTGTCAGCCCTGCAATTAAGCAGAGGTATAGACTGTTCTTGTCTGGTTAGCTCTTATAAAAAGCTCCAAGTCAACTTCTGCAGTGACCCACTGCACGCTAATAGGTTCGGGGTTGTCACTCAGTAATGAATGGCTCATTGGAAGAGGTGGGTCCAGGTGCTCATGACTTTCAGCTATTGTACTGTATCTCCAATGGCAGGATCAGAATGCCCTTGTCAATCTAGACAAGAAGAGGCCTCTGTGTTAATTGGTCTTAAGAGGCAACAGTCTTCAGTCATGTCAGTGCTGAAAATAGGGGATCTGAATTGACTGCAGTTTCATTCATAGCTAAAAATAAATTCTATTGGATCATTGCAGGCCTCAAGAGGATCTGAAGAAAAAAAAAATCAGACCTATTTTGCTAAGTGGTGCAATTTTTAATATGCAGTTTCTGTTCATTCATTTGAAATTATGCAAGGAAAACGTCTCATTAAGCTCTGTAGTAAGCCTTAGGGTAGTCCTTGTTTGCATTACATTGAAATCCTACCTCTGAAACAACACATTTTGATGCTGGCCTCTTATCTCTGTTTCATTGTTGAGTTTTCTTTTTTCAATAGTAACACAAAAAAGGAATACAGTATATATAACTTTTTATTTTGATAAATATACAGTTATGGCCAAAAGTTTTGCATCACCTAGAACTTTAGGATTGAGACATCATTATAAAAAATGTGTATGAACAGAATTTAGATCTTTTATTTAACACCATGTAATCAACGAAACTGCAAAATGACATTGCAAAAGTCTACCGGAAGTCATAATAGTAGTACAGTATTTCATATTAGATTTCAAAATGTAATATTTTTATTTTTGTCAATTTTTCTTTAAGTATATGGAAAACTGCAAAGTGGTATGCAATTTAATATGTTAACGTAACATTATTCAGTGGGTTTCATTCGACTTTATGAAGCAAAATGTGTTAATTCTATAGGATAATTCTACAGCCATAGCTGTAGTGAAGACCCCAATTGCAATGTTATCAATGATAAAAGGTATATAACCTCTATCATGTGCTTCTGAGTTCCAGTTCTTCAACACACTGTCTAAAAAAAGCAAGTTCCAATGCATTATTATGTCATACTGTATACTCTAGCTTGGAATATTGTTGAGTTATGTTTCGGCTGTAATAGATGATTGATTGTGACTATTACAAAATTAAAGAGTGCTACAGCTCTGGTTTTGAAATAGTGTCTGCATTGCCATGTACATTTATTATGCTATTATAAATGACAGCCCCAGGCATACTGTACATCATTAACAGGTATTTCTATCAACTGTATGGTGGACAGGCAATAGAATATTGTGTTTCATCTCCAAGCTACTTAACAAAAATTATCTTCGGATCACTAGTCATACAGAACCTATATAACTTTATACCCATCACTGAGTTTGAGGTCATTTACTGGAATCATTTGTTAATTATTCCAGGTTGGTAATAATAGAAACCTGTAACTGAGGATCATGCAATGTGGAACATTACGTTTCCACTGTTGAGGTCCATAATGGAACACTATTAGGGTCAACACCAATGGGAAACTCAGCCACAATTGACCAAAATAGCACACTAACCCACCACTTACAGGGCAGGTTCTTTCCAGCAGAACACTACTGAAAACTATTATAGAAACAACACTCCATTTCCCAACACTCTGGCTGACACAAGCACAATATTGTATTCCCACAATTCAAATCTGGACCAATGAAAACATTCAGTCAACTGTACTGAGGAAAACCCAATAGGGCTGCTAATATCAGACGTGCTTTTGTGTTATTAGAAGCTCACTACTTCCTTTTTTTCCTGGAAAAGAACTGGGTCTTTTAAATTGCACAACTCTGGACTCATGCCTCTGCATAAGTCTGGAAACACTCCCTTTTATAAAGAAGGCACATTGTTTATTCACAGCTGACTCAACAGGAAGGGAACAAGAGATATACACCGAACATGTGGCATTGAGGGTGTGTTTTTATATAAATGATAGGATTTAAGAGACGATAATCAAAGTAGAGCATTGCAGCCCAGCCACTTGTCCCTGGTGCTGCTGTGGGATTGAAATCTGTTTTGAATCCCAGCTTGGAGAGTTGTATGACAAACAAGGAGCCACAGCTACAATGCTGCCTGATGGTGGATCTATAAAATTCGGTAAACACTGAGGATTTCTTAACACCTTCCAAGATCTAGTTTGACAGGTCTAGTGACCCTAACATAAGCTGCCTGTAATGGTATATGATGACTTGAGCCACAGGCTGGAATATTGTTTGTTTGGGTGTTTCTGAAGCTGTGCAATTCCTCTTTGGTCTCAGTTTGGCAGTAAACATGCGGTAGGTTTCTCTGTCCAGGAACAAGAGGGTTTATGTAAACCAGGTGTCACCACAGCCATTCCATGTTACCCAGTTTCCTGAGCACTGTACTCTTGCTATGAACTGCGCCATGTAACCAATGGAAGCAGAAAAACAGTTCCTGGATTGCAGCCTTTCTGGGCCTGGGCGAGTCATTAAATGGTTTAGTTCATGTGGTTGCTAAGCAAAAGACTGCCTTTGCCAAAGAGCTCTGTGCAGTGTTAAAGGCTTGACTGAAGCAGATCAGTCAGCCAGCAGCAGCTACACCAGACTCTCTGGTAGAAATTATATGCGTAGGATAATTTGTATGTAATTTCTTGTTTCCTCTTGTACAGAACGAGACAGGGCTTATTTAAGCAGTGAGCAACCAGAGCTTAGTATCAGCACTTGCCCTCTAGTAGCTGTTTTGGCACTGGGCAGACTTAAATGCTTACACTTTTGTAAGTTCAAAACAGACACGGTTGGTTAATTAAGGCAATGAGGTAATTGCCTGTTACAATTCTCTTAGACTAGATGCTTTTTTATGGCCATCAATGGCTGTCCATACAGTCATTGCTGTGTCTGCCATCCTTCATCTGTCATTTATTAACACAGATGACATTCCCACAATTATGTTTCACAAATACAAAACAACCTGTAGCTTGAAAAGTATTTGGATCGCAAGTTTCAAAGTGGGTCAAAACAGTTAAAACCAATGACATTATAGCAATAACAACCTGAAACTTTGTAGAACGTAAGACAGAACCAAGGTCCATAACTACTGAAAATCAGTTGGGTCTCATTTTTAAGTTGGTCCAGTTTACTGTCATCCTGCAAATACAACAGATACAGATTGCAAATACAGATACTGCAGGCCAACTAAGATACCAAACCTTCTTTTCAGCAGGGTCCTGCTTCTTGTTTTACTTTTAAAGTTACGCAGACTAAGCACAGAAGTTCACTCAGATGGTGAGCTTTTAAAACCAGAACTGTGCATTACAAATATTGCATCTGCCCCTCCTATTACAGTATCTTCCATACCTATATGGACCTCCTCACTATTGCACTGGATTTCACTCAGACAATAACCACGTGTGCCTGAAAAGTTAATTGAATGCTTCTTTATTTTCTTTCACTCCTGGTGTGGCGTTTCTGAATCACCACGACGCACCCCAGCCCAAACATATGCTGCATCAGCCTTACATTCCTAGTGTCTGGGCCTTTTTTTGTTGCTTTAACAGAAACAAACCTGCCAAGGAATTTGGAAGAGCCAGTGGTTTTCTGATGTAGATTCTTGCCATTAAAACTAGGGCCACCATAACTCACTACAGATGGTCCCTTTAGCAGGAGGTGGAGGCCTCAGATGGATTGAAAATCAAGTGTTCCTATTATGGGACAAATCAACTGTAACATCCACCAGACTCTATTTACACCATTTAGACATAACATCTTAATTCTTTCGGCTTTGAGCCCCTGGGAGTTGTCAGCACCTCACCGTATTTATGGTATAAATTGCCTTGTTCTTTTGATCTCTGAACAAACTGCCACTGGCTGTGAGTAATGTGTTTACCTCATATTTTTCTTTGACAGGTTTTTCAGGAAACCAATTGAATTAATATCATTTTAATTGGCTTCCTGTATAATTTCTCAAAGAAATAGTCCATTATGCCAAGACTGAAATGGTCTCTTTTTTCTGTATTTTTAAACAAATCTTTTATTATTTTTTTTCCCCTAGTACTGTAGTTCGAGTGAAATGATTACTTCCAAATTGTGGATTCCAGTCCCTGCTTCAGCCACACAACACAGTCAAAGAAGTCTTTGGGTTATGTGATACCCTATTACTTCAATAATCTGAAGAAATGAAGACAGAAACAAAAGAGGCTTCAAGTTTAAAATAAGTAACCCACTCATTGCAAAATCAAAGTGCATACATACTCACACACACACACACACACACACACACACACACACACACACACACACACACACACACACACACACACACACACACACACACACACACACACACCACCACCACCACATGTGGGACTCTTATACTTTCCTTGGCAGCTGTATATTCCATTTATACTCCACATGTTGATCACAAGCTATTGGATAAACTTACAGAACCCACCAAAATGTGCTGTAAAAATGTGTCAAAATAAATTGAAGTGTGAGATAATTTGAATCATTTGAATAAGCTGCCCATATCATGGGCAGGTAGACCGTTGCTTTGTTTGCAAAAATAACATTCTCAGAGTTACTCCAAATTGAAAAATGATCTAATTGTGTGTTTCTATATGTCTCTGCCCAGTCTATACTGTATTCGTGACTTAAACCTTGATTGGCATTGCTCATCATTTTCCACTCTCCACTCAGTCACTCCTCTGAGTCTCTCAACACCAGGACCACCAAAGCGTGTGCCAGTTTATGTCTAGTCTGCCTTGCATTAAGTTTGCTGAAACTGGAGAAATCCTCTGACTAGTTTCCTTCGTGCTGCTGTCTTATAAGACCCAATATTCTGAATAAACCATTACAAGAATAACAGATGCAGCTTTAGTTGGGTTTGGCATACAATTAGCAAATTAAGATGGCTCTGAAATTGTGGGACCACCTAACAGAAGTCAAAAAGCAACGGCAAGCAATTAGTGTTTGAGGTTCTATTTCTCTCTCTGTGCCCAAGCATTTTTTAAATGTTCTCTTCAGCACTTGAGCTTTTCAACAGGAGCTATTTGGCACCAAAACTGGATAAAACTTACCAGAAACTAAGGACTTGCTTTGATCAACCTATACCATGTTATGATTAGCCACAGCTGGATTGTTTAATAGAGCAATTTTGCATTACCAAGTAATCAACCTGGATTTCTTCAACCACTTACTTTTTAGGGGTATAACCATGGCTAGGTAGAATCTAGGGTGATTTCTCAGTGCTGTAAAATGCTCTAAAACTAATCCAGCTCTGGCTTATCCCATCAGGGTATAGGGTGATCAAATCATCCAGAATATCCAGATGACTTCAAATCAGCACACAAAACACACAAACCGTCAGACAGATATGAATGCAATACACATATTTGAATTATATTAAAAGGCAGATGCGACATGCGCCATGTAAGACCTACTGAAGCACACTATTATTATTATTATTATTATTTATTTCTTAGCAGACGCCCTTATCCAGGGCGACTTACAATTGTTACAAGATATCACATTATTTTTTTACACATTTTTTATTTTTTTTTTTACATACAATTACCCATTTATACAGTTGGGTTTTTACTGGAGCAATTTTAGGTAAAGTACCTTGCTCAAGGGTACAACAGCAGTGACCCCCACTGGGGATTGAACCCATGACCCTCCGGTCTGGAGTCCAGAGCCCTAACCACTACTCCACACTGCTGCCCCTACAATGAATACCATAAAGATTGTTCCAAAACAGACAAGCATTACACAAACTACCATTACTGGAAAGGCACAGTCTGCCTGTGTTTCTGGAAATCCCGGATTTGACAATTCATCATTTCCCAGATTTCCCAATGGAGCAGAACTAGATGGAAAATTCCTATTTCCTCTTGAAAAACAAAATGACTTTTTTTTTTTAATTTGGTTGTGTGTTTGTGTGTGTGTCTGTCTGTTCAGCGGCATCTCTCATCTGCTATCCAGCCTTGAACCAAGAATCTAAAATAAATAACATGACTGAAATGTTCACTAGAGTTCTGTGTGTTAAAGGAAGTAGTCTTTAACAAGACACATAAATGACTGTAAGCAATTGACTACTCCCTGGGGGAAACAGCCAATTCACTTCAGTTTGTAACTATGTAGAGAGATTTTAGTTATTTGACTTATTGTTAATTTGTTTCAGGTGCAACCTCCTTGCCTACTTATTTTAGTCAACTCAGTTCATCTTTTCAGTGAAACGGCAGATTTCAAACATCATGGCCCATATAATCCAAACGTGTAAACTTGACCTGTGGAAAAATGTTTTCTTACCTTTCTTTTTGTTGTTTAATTGGTTAATGTTGCCCTCCAGGTGAAACCCTTTTAGACGTGACATCTCATTTCAATGGGATCCTGGGAGACCAAAGGCAAACATGCAGGGGTGGTGAATGAAGGGAGAAGTTTCATTGGCAAACATTAATTTAATAAAAAAAAAGAATACAAACACATGCCTTTTTATAATTATATTTAATATTACAAATTGTTGTGTTTAGATATAATTTCTGAAGTCAAATTATTTTCCTGTTTTCTTTTCCAGTTCAAATTTGACCATGCCCTATCACATTTCATTGTAATAACAAAAATAACTATATATATATATATATATATATATATATATATATATATATATATATATATATATATATATATATATATATATATATTGACATCATTTAATCAAATAAACAACAAGGATAATGCAAAGGTGTACCGAAAGCCATAAAAAATGTCAAATGTTTCAATTTTTGTCAGTTTTCTGTTAAGAATATGGAAAAATACAAAGCTGTATGGAATTCAATATGTTTACGTAACATTATTCAGCAAATGTAATTCCATAGCGTGATGCATAACTTCGATCTGCTATGTGGAAACAACAAGCATTCCCCTTTTACAGGCAACATTTTTAGTAATGGTTCACTATAGTTTCCTTTCTTATTAAATGTCTAAGTTTTAGTTAAGACAGTAGGTTGGGTTTGATTTTTCACTAAAATCGTATTTTCATTATGTTGGTGATCTATGAAATTCCATCCAAATGTGCAGTAATGCATTCCTTAAGTGGCTAAGGTTTCACCTCTAGTCAGCTGTTTCGTCTTTCATTGCAATGTAGTGTGTGTTAATATAAACCTGACATAATGCTGTTGGGCTGCCCATCACTTCTGTTATGACATACATGACACAGCAATGATACTTTTAATTCTTTCATCAAACTTTGAGCTAATAACTCAGCACTCTTTATTGGTGACATATCAAAATGTATAGTTCAAGGTTAGATTTGTTATTACTCCAGTCAGCTGCAGTAGTCAGAGTGATATAATTGTCGGAGAGCTAAAATCTGTCAGTTATTCGGTTTTTTTTATATGCATGTGAAGAAAGTTCAGATTTGACTTTCTTTTACATAAATAAATAAATCCATTGAAATGATCATCAATTATAACAATCATAGGTGGTACTAGCCATGATATTCAACAATATTTAAGTTAATGTCTTTCATTTAAAACAGCCCCTTATAAAAGTTTTCCAATGCTTTCCCCATGGGTGTCCTACACATTTTGCTAATATGCTTTACCTTACCACTCTGTGCTTTACAATGCTTACCTTTGCTTTCCATGCTTTCACAATGCTTTATCAGACTTGGCATTGCTTTTACTATGGGGCACTTTTGTAAGGGCCTTTAACAGTTATCTAGCAAATAATTACAGCTGTGTCGGACATTAATGTTTAACTAATGATTATTTATTCATAGCGACCAGCTCTACATACACTTTTATTTAACATTCTGTAGACGCTGCCGTGGACTTGACCAAATATGAGAACAAAATGATGGGAATCTCCAGGATGAGTTCCTAGCTAATTCCCTGTAAGAGCTATGGGCAGCTGAATCATATCCTTTAGCAAACACTAGGAATCTGTTGTATTAACTGGTGCTGCATGTAATGGAATCTTTGTTTCAGTCCAGCACAGGGAGTGTATAAGTATGGGTTGATGTGTTTGCATTAGTTTCATTACCCTAATCATACTGCCAACCATTCAGACTGGACTCCAAAATGAATACTTCTGTTTCTCTTTGAATTACATGGACTTATTAGTGCCTACAAACACTCATATAATTCACAATACCACCATGTGATAGCTGCAGTGAGAGATGAGTATTTAGACTCTGGCATGTTGTATGGGAATACATACTTGACTGGGTTCACTTTTGTTGAACTCTCATCAATTTATGTATTGTAAGTATAAATATACTGATGTGTATCAAATAAGCGACATAGTGGCTGGACCAAATGTGAGAACAAAATGGCGGAACCAGCTACCGGAGAACCCCCCTGTTTAGACTGCGCTTGTAGATCTCTTGATCTGCCCCTCTCACTATGCACTGGACTTGCCTGACCTCAGCACCACGTTACTGGATCCTCAGCTATATATTATTGCACTACTATGTCATTTTAGTTAGAACATGTTGTAATCCCAAATTGTTGCATCCTATTTCATATTGTATTATATTAGTAGTATTGCACTTACTGTAAACTATACGGTATTTAAATCTTGCATTGTTACCCTGTACTGTCTTGTAATACCTGTAAGTCGCCTTGGATAAAGGCGCCTGCCAAATAAATAAATAAATAAATAGTGACATGTGTCTGTTTCACCACTGGAGGGTGCTGCTGAGAACTGTAAGGAAAGAGGTTTAGACCCTGTGCCTGTTTAATTTAATTTAACTATTTTACTGTTATCTATATCACTAAAGGGATCTTGCCAACTTCCAGTGGAAATTAGGAGTAATTGGTAACTGTAAAATGAAATAGTATGCTTTGAGTGTGTGTGTGTGTGGAGGGGGGGGGGGCATGTATTACTATCAATGTGCTGACAAAATTTGAGAAAATGTCCCCACAAAGATCAGTAACACATGATAAAATGACGCTGTGGGGACGTCCCCAATTTGTAAGAACTAAATATGCCTTAAAAGAAAAATGTGCCAAAATATTTAGTTTGTTGTCGACTTTCAGCCTGTGAGAGTCAATGAGAAGTCCTCGCAAATATAGGAATGCAAACATGTGTGCGTGCGTGTGTGTGTTTAGAGTAATTAATTGAAATCATCTTGCGTGAGTTTCGGCAATATGCAGTAGATTCATACTCTTCACTTTTTATTTAAAATTAATTGTTGCTAAATCTTAACACCTTGAAATGTGATGTGTACTTTTGGGCCATTATTTGGGTGTATTTTCTTCTGCCATCATGAAGTGTGTGTATGATGGCTTAAGAGAATAAGTATACATTGTATATTTTAGTTGTTCAGTACTTACATAACTGTAGTTAATATTCCATACATTTGACCGGGTCTATTTTAATAAACTAATCATTGGCGTCTCTTAATACTGTACCACCAGGAAGTGATTTACGCTAAAATGATGTCTCAATCCTAAAATGTTAGGCGATGCTAAACTTTTGGCCATAGCCATACAAGATAAACACCCGCAATCATAGCTGCTGTGTATTGTCACTTCTACTTTAAGTTAATCACTGCAACTTGAAACATTGTTCATTTTCTTTCAGTCATAATTGTAGATGCAATGCAGTTGCCCTACATTCCTACTCCTAATGCTCGTCTGCAGGGTACCAAAGGGTTAAGCTCATTTTGTTTAATTTTTACTAGGGATGAACAGCTCTTTGGAATAAGCTAGTTTTCGTGTATTGTTCAATTCCACTGCCAGAAGACATAAGTTTGGCTCCGAGGCACATAGCTGGGAGGAACTGTGAGGGATGGAGAAATCCATGTATTATTAAGCAGAGCTGGACAGATGTATTTACTCTGGCCCTCTGCTTTTTTATTTATACGGAATTGTAAGCGTTTTTTCACTGTATGAGCCTCTCCCGGGAGAGTATGTTTTAAGGAGAATCTGGCTGCACTTCTATGAACACTGTAACTCCAAGCTTCTTTTGTCATCTGCCAGGGCAAAGGTCATATTGAAAAAAATAAAAACCTGGCCACCCACAAAAGGTCAGAAGCATTTATTCTTTTTTTCGTTAAGAACGTAGTGGTTTTTCTGCTAGAGTAGCAGAGCAGTCCCTTGCCTAGTTTCCTGTCCTGTAAAATGGGAAGTCTGCACCTCCTACTCTTTTTAAAATAGTGGTCTTGCCTATATTCAGTTCCATTGCTATCTCTTATTAAAATACAACCCTTCGGCTATGCTCATTGTGCAAGTCCTCAATACTTAAGCAGGATTGTTACACACTATATAAAGTGCCATGTCCCCCCTCTGCCCCCACCCCCAAAAAAAAAGAATTCCAAGAATTAAAAAATAAAAACTCCACAACTGACCACTTGATGGCACTGTGTGCTTAGCACAAATCCCCCCTCCCCCAAAAATAGAATCATTTAGATCCTTAGGTGTCACAATGCAAAGACAAAAAGTCATGCTTTATCTAAAGGGGCATTTTGTTTTTAGTTTACCAACACAGTACTTATTATGTGTTAATAATCTTATTTTTCATAGCATTGAGTATTGAGTAGAATTTATTTTTTTAAATATACTTGTATTATTTGTTTTTTCTTCTTAATATAACTTTGACACCCTGGGATCACAGATTTTCTCTGAGACAGACAGCAATATGTAATAGACATGTGTTATACAGACAACAGGAATCGTCAGAAACCAATATATTAATCAAAATAAATAGATTTACCCTACACTTTCTAAATAGCTGTAAAATTCAAATGGGCTTTGACTGGAGGCCAGAACCCAAAGACATTAAATTCGAAATATAAGAAAATAGATAAAAACAACAAATAAATAAAGGAAGCATTTAAAAGAACCCAATATATTGAAGACCTTGGCATTTCTGTTAGACAATATTGACACTGAGTCTGTCACCTCAAGTCTCTTCTTCCAGTCAAAGCAATAGAAGACTTGTCATGGAACAATAGAGGGCTTTCTTCCTTAATTCCTCTCACTGACAGGGTCTTCAATTGACAGAGATCACTTGCTATGTAATCCTTAAGGCATGTGCTTGCTATTGCAGCCAAGTTTGGAGACCCATATCTCCCCTTGTCAGAGCCCTTCATTAAAGCCCTCTTTTTTCCCATCCAAATCTCCAAAGGTGGTCCAGAAACAAGGCCTGTCGCAGCACACAATCACCCATGTCCTCCTTTGTAGGTGTCAAAGTGGTACGAGAATCTTCCCCACAGCTGTTTTCGGATGTGAAAAGCCGTTGATGGTTCAGTGGAGACCACTGACTTGTAGGTCAGGCCTTTGCTCGGCGGTTCCTGTGCCACAATAAAATATCTAATTCTTTGCACTGTTCCTCTTTTCAGAGCAGAACTGCCTTTTTGGCGTGACTCAAGATACCACAGGTATTCAGTTAAACACACTGAAGAAGCTCATCTACTTTCTTGTTACTTCTGTGTTGCAGTGCAACTTTTTAATCCACATAAACTCAAAAGGTTCTGCAAAGATGGTTGGCGGTTGACAGTCATGTTGTAGATTAGGCAGGTCGTTCTGTTTTTACAACAAACTGGCTAAAGAACATACAGCAGCAAGCAAAACAGTACAACAGAACATTTAAAAAAAATGATGCATGCACACCAATTTTAAACTTCTTCTAAAAAATGCGCCACCTGGTGGTTCTTGGGTGGGTTATTCACAAAACTGCTGTAGCACTCATCAGGCCTGCCACAGGCTCATGTTCCCTTCGGTCATGATTTTCAAACAGTTTGTGTGAACTCTATGGAGTTCAAGATGTTGATCTGCTAAAAAAAAAAAAAAAAACAGTATGCATTTGTGAACGTGTGGTTGATAGTGCACAGGTGTAGTCAGGCAGTGATTATAAACAACAGTCCAACAACAGTTCAATGGTCAAAACTAAGCTTTATTTATGGTTTTAAATAATACGACTGACTATACACAACGATGTGTACAGCCAGTCAAAACCACGATCACCAGTCCAACAGTGAGTGCTCCGGGTGCAAATGGTGTTTTGAACAGTGAACAGTAAATAACAGTGCAGTGCAGTCCGGGTTTGATGCTGGCTGAATAGCAACAGCTCCCGGATATTTAGCCGTCTACAAACACAAACCCAGACAGTTAGCAAAACAAACAAAACACTTAACACTCACTCTATTTATGTCAGTTCTCTCAATGGGTCCTTTCCGTAACCATAGCGAAGGACCAGATCACTGGGGCCACTTCCCCTAAATACCCTCCGTCACGCCCTCTTTCGGTGGCGTGGCCAATCACGTCTCCTCCAATCCGTGACTGACACATTGCCTACCGCATTCAGGCGCTGACTTCTGGTATAGTGGCCCCGCCCCCTTCCTGGATGGCCGGTTTCCGAGTGACCCTGGAATGAACTGCCAAACCATCCATTCCGGAGTACTCTGCTCTGGTCATACAGTGTCCTCACAGGTTGGGAGGGAGATTGGTGATTAGGATTCATTCGCTCTCTGTCACAGCATTATAAAATAAATACATACTGTAGATAAGAAATTTAACGTGGTACAACTATGCACGTAGTGACTGAGGGGATATGGATGGATACTACTGTAAATAAATAAATGCAATTGTAATGAAACTTGGTACGGACATTTCTTAATTCCGGAGGGAGTTCTGGCTTCTGATTGCTTGGGCTAATGAATCCATGGGAATCACTGGCCCAAAATGTAATAAAACTTATATTGAGTAAAATAAATTCTTCAGCATACATGAATGTACATGTGGTGACTATTGACACATGAGCTATTCAAATATATTGGGTACTGCCTGTCTGGTTCCAAGAATTTGTCATGAGATGCTGTTCTGTTGTTTTTTCATGGTACCAAAACACCATGGTGATGGTAAAGCGGTAATGTATGTCGGAGAAACCCTTAACACTGTACTAACCACCCCATAGATAAAAACAAGAGTAAATATTTTTGGCAGTACAAGTTTGTTTTTCTTGCTTGTCTTCAGCCGAGAGTACCCAAGTAAAACAAAGGAGTTTATTTTCTTTGAATTCGTTTGACTAGGAAAACAACCTACTTAGCTAGAGTTGTGTCTACCACCAGCATGTGTATATGCCACTAGCTAATAGAAGGGGAATGAAACAAAAGCTAAAAATACACTTTGTAGAACCCAGGGCCAATTTTTATCAGCCTGCATGCCAACATTTCAGTACATTGCATTTCAGTACATTGCATTTCAGTACATTGCATTTCAACAACTGTATTAGCTGCAATATTGGACTAGACTTGAATAGGATTGGAGTACTGGGCACTGCTGGGATTTAACCAACAGGAACATAATCTGCAGCCAAGACTGAAGTTTAACCCCTATAGATTTAACAGTAATCAGGATGTACTTTTTGCCAAACATTACTGCATTACTTTTAATGTTAGCTCGCGAGGTTCGGGGGGCGTGGAGCTGGGGGGGCCGCTAATCTCTAATCTTTCAATTTTCTAATCTCCAGTTAATTAGTTCTATTTACTATTTAAGACCTGATCACCTGCACCTTTTCTGTCTAGTGTTTCGTTTTTTGAATCCTGACTCGTAGTGTTTCGCATTACTCCCGAAAAAAAAAAAAAAAAAAAAAAAGACCATCGCAAGATTAATACGCGCAGTCTTACCTGCTTCCAAATGGAAAAGCTTTCAGCTTACGCATTCCCTTCTGACTCAGACGAGTTCCTGCCTCCGACCCCTCCACCGGTCCGTCTTTGTCAGGCATTTCGTTCCTCGTCCCGGTCCGTGACCGCGCCAGCCCCGTCAGCCAACCTTGCTTCCACCCGGCGTTCAGCTAGGCAAGAGCGGGGCCCAAAGCGCGGTTCCGCTAGCCAGCCCCTACCGCAGCTCCACTACAAAGATTGGACGACACCTAAACTGCTGAAAGTACTCTTTGAAAAGTCCATTCCTATTCCCGTCGGCGGAGATCGCATGTCCCTATTTGTTACCTATTGTGAAGCCTTGTCAGCCGAGCCGATTTTCCCCCCCCGCTTGCAAGCCTCAGCCGTCAGGCCCTCCTCTTCTGCTCCTGTTCCTGCTGCGCATACGCAAGACTCTGCTTTCGTAGCTCAGCTCCCCCCGGCGGCGCAGTCAACGCAGCCACAGCATCTGCCGCAATCACTCACCCCGCCCATCCCCTCCTCCAGCAGCGCCCCTCAAGTCACTTTTAATCAGCTGCAAACTCTGCTCCAGCCCATTATAGACTCTCAGCTAGCTCTCAGCGCCCGTCTTGACAAACTGGAAAATCCTGCTTTGGCTCCACCCGCCTTCAGTTCCAGCACTCCTGCTTATACCCTTGGTACGTCTTTTTCAGTACCCCCCGTTCCTCCTCCAGAGTTCAATCTCTCCTCAGCCACTGTAGCAAGTTCCTCTTCTCCCCGTGCTATTACCAGCCATTCTATTTCACCAAAAATTAGAAAGCAAATAATCGAAGGCAAGGATGTTAATGTTGTCTCTATTCTCATTGCTTCTTCTGAGTTTTTAGATCACAGAGTGGTTGACTGTGGAGACGTTTCGGTCACTCTAAAATCCCGCGACCCACGTCTTCAAAAAAGCCTTTCCGTTGGAGAATTCGTCCTCGCTTTCTCCATTTATCGCGATATTCTCTGTTCTGTTTATCCGCACAGATTACAAGAGTTAAATCAGTATCTCATTTTGGTTGTCGAATTGGCCGTGCGCTACGGAGGCACTTTGTTCTATCAATACCACCGTGCTTTCTCAGCCAAAGCTGCTGCCACCCTCTCAGCCGACAACCGTATTATTGATTGGTCCCGTTCCGACACAGATCTTTTCACCCGGATCTTCAGTGGAATTCGTCCCAACGCCTGCAGCGCATGTGCCTCCACAGCGCACTCCTCTTATCTATGCCCTAAGACAGCAGCTAGTTCTCTTCAACCCATTCATCATCCCTTGCCTTCTCTTCTCAGTTCAAGACATCTTGCCCCTGCTTCCATCCATGCTTCAGCTCCTCCCACCAGATCTCAAGCCAGAGATATCTATGGCCATCCCATCAAGTTTACAGGTGGCAGGCAAATATGCAATAACTTTGATACTTCTGCCTGCTTCAGCAAAACCTGCAAGTACCTGCATGCCTGCAGCTTCTGCAACGACGCCCACTCACGCTCCATATGTCCTCTTACAGCGAAGTGACAATCAAAGTTACTTCAAGTTTCTACTCCTATCAACGTCCAGGCTCTCGCTAATGCGCTACAAAATCATCCAGATAAGCTGTTCGTCTCTAATCTAATTAGCGGACTTACAAATGGCTTTTTTACTGGCATTTCTCACATTCCTTCGGAGTCTCATATCTGTCAAAATATCTGCTCTGCCATTTCTGAGCCACAAGTCGTCAGTTCCCTTCTCCAAGCCGAAGTCAGCAAAGGCTTCATGGTCGGCCCCTTTTCAGCACCCCCCTTCTCTACCTTTCGTATTAATCCCATAGGCATCGCTACTCGTAAGTATTCCGGCAAGAAATGCCTTATTATTGACTTATCCGCTCCTCGGGGCGCTTACACACGCAGCATTAACTCCCTCATTTCAAGCGAGGAGTTCTCTCTTCACTACATTAAGCTCTCAGATGCCATTCATTTCATCAAAATTGCAGGTCACGGAGCCTGGCTCGCCAAAGCCGATATCTCCGATGCATTCAAGGTCATGCCTATTCACCCTTCCCTCCGTCACCTTTTTGGAGTCTGTTGGGCAGACAAGTTCTATTTCTCCACCCAGCTCACTTTCGGCTGCCGCAGTAGCCCCAAAATATTCGATTCCTTGTCAGAAGCCCTCTGCTGGATTCTGCTCAACTCCTATCATGTCCCCTTCCTCCTCCATCTAATGGATGACTTTCTGCTTATTTCCCCCCCGTCAGATCCTCCAGCCCAAGCAATTAATCAGCTAAAGACCCTCTTTTCCTCAGTCGGTGTCCCTCTTTCTCAAGAGAAAACCATCGGCCCTGTTAACTCCCTGGAATTCCTCGGCATCACACTCAATACAGTGAAATTCGAAGCCAGCCTGCCTCTTGCCAAACTCCAACGCTTACTTGCACTCATTAACAATTTTCAGATCTCCTCTTTCATTAAGAAGAGGGACCTCCTGTCTCTCCTCGGCCATTTCAATTTCGCCATTCGCATCATTCCCCAGGGCAGAACATTTATTAGCCCTCTCATCAACGGTCAAGAATATTAATTCTCATGTGAAAATTTCAGCTGAAGCCAGGAAAGACATAAAGATGTGGATCAGTCTCCTTACTAACTGGAATGGCCTCTCTCTATTTTACGACGATTTCATTTCAGCCCCCCACGACCTTGCCCTCTTCACTGACGCCTCATCCATCGGATTCGGCGGGTTCCTTGGTCCTGAATGGTTCTCTAGCACTTGGCCCCCTGAAATTCAGCTCCTTCACCCTCAAGAGAAATCTACGGCACTTCTAGAGATTTATCCAATCGCGGTGGCCGCTGCCCTCTGGGGTCACCAATGGTCAAGAAAATCAATTCTTTTCTTCAGCGATAACAAACCCACAGTGCACATCATCAACAGAGGACGTTCTTCATCCCCCCTCATTATGCGCCTGCTCCGTCGTCTCATATGGTCGTCTGTATCTCTCAACTTCCTAATACAAGCTCGTCATCTTCCGGATACCCATAATAATGCTGCGGATGCTCTTTCTCGCCTACAGGTAGCCAAGTTCCGTCAGCTGGTTCCATCTGCCTCCCCAAACCCCCTCCAGACCCCACAGTTTCATCAGCTACTTCTGGACTGAACCCTACCCTCCGCAACCTCCTTCAATCCGCTCAAAACTACATGTCTACAGCCCTCGCCCCTTCTTCAAGAGCTTCTTATTCTACGGCCTGGTCAGCATTCCTAACCTTCTGTGCTCATAATCATATCCACCCTATTCCCTTCAATCAAGATTGGATCCTGGCCTTCATCGTCCATGCTAAGGAATCTCTCCATCTTTCCCCAGCATCCATCAAATCTTACATTTCAGGAATACAATATCACTACCGCATCATGTCCGTGCCTTCACCCACCATCCTCTCCATACCAGTTGTTCGTCTGACTCTCCGCGGAATCTTCAAAAGCTCCCCCCCTGCTGCACCTTCCCGCCTGCCTATATCAACAGATATCCTCCATTCCCTCATCTCTACTCTTCGGAAAGGTTGCTTTTCCCCATACGAAGATCTCCTAATGGAAACCATCTGCCTCACAGCCTTCTTCGGCTTCCTCAGATGCTCAGAATTCGCAGTTCCTTCAGCTTCAAGCTTCCCTGCAACGGGTATTCGTCTCTGCAATCTCTCCTGTATTAGCAACTCCTATTTCATAATCCGGCTGCGTATCTCAAAGACAGATCAACTCCGGCGTGGTCAGTTCATCCAGCTTTCAAGGATCGAATCCTCTATCTGCCCTTTCTCTGCAATGGCAAAATATCTCTCCATCAGGAAATCCCATCCCCCCCTGGACCCTCTATTTATCGATTCCTCTCACTCTATTGTCACTCGTCACTGGTTCTCAGCCCACCTCTCCTCCCTCCTTTCTAGAACAGGCCTCCCTCCTCAGCTGTATTCTCCCCATTCATTTCGTATAGGTGCAGCTACCTCCGTTGCAAGAGCCAGCATCAATCACAGTCTGATCAAGACCATGGGCCGCTGGTCCTCTTCCGCAGTAGACTATTACGTCCATTCATCTCCCCTCGATATAGCAGCAGCCCATTTTAAAATTGCTAGCATGCCCGGAGTGGGGGCTACCTGTTCGCCGGGGCCACCTGAGGTTTTCCCCTAAATTCGCTTCGAGGGGTTTTTTCCTCTCCACTGAGCGACAAGTATACACATAGTCAGGTATACACAGTCACATCCCATTAACAAATTTACTAATTCCCCTTTGTTCGTCCTTCTGGTCTTTTGTTTGTTTATTTATGTTATGCGTTGGCATGTTCTGTCTTGTTTGTCTCACGGTGTGGGAATTTTCGTAGGTGCCGGGGGTCCATCCTTTGGGGGGCAAGTGAGGCTCACTTCCCCGACCTCAGGGCTAGGCAGCCGCCTCCCTTACCTTCAGGGGTTCTCACCGCGTGAGTCAGAGCGGACCCCCGGCCAAACTCTGTCCTGTCGCAGCTCCTGCGCTCATCTCACTCGAGGCTCTCTTCTATTCTGCCTCCCTTCAGGATGTGGTCACTCGTGCCGAGTCCCATACTAACCTCAATGCTCTGTCCTTATTTTCAGGTCCCAGGCAGCGTGATGTCTCGGCCAATCAGGGGTTTTACGAGCGCCCCTTACATAAGCCTCAAATGCTGGGTACCTCTCTCATCTCCTCCTGAGGGGTGGCTTTTCAAGTCTAACCCTCATATGTGTTTTCAGGTTGCCGGGTCCTCCGCCCCTGGGATGTCGACAGCGTCGGCCCCAGTCGACGACCTCTTTTCTATCCCGTTTCCGGTTGCCGGGTCCTCCGCCCCTGGGATGTCGACAGCGTCGGCCCCAGTCGACGACCTCTTTTCTATCCTGTTTCCGGTTGCCGGGTCCTCCGCCCCTGGGATGTCGACAGCGTCGGCCCCAGTCGGTGACCACATTCTGTCCTACTAACTGCTCCTTGCTGCTTCTTCTGCCTTATCTTTCCCCCCCCCCAGCTCACGCCCAGTGAAGTTACTGTGGAGTATGGTTAATCATTTGCTTCTGCTAATGTACACGGTGTTCTAGAAACATCTTCAATTACTTTGGAGTTTTTAGTTCAGGGATATGCAACATCTATTTGAAATGTATACAAATGCATTTGTTTCCAGAACTGAATTTATAAATTACAATATTAAAACACATACATACATTCTACTGCACAGCAGGGAGACTGTAGCTCTCCTTTTTAATGGCTAATCAAGGGGTAGAAGTTACAATAATTAAAAGCTGAAATAACATTTATTGTTAATAACTGAAAGTGAAACCAAGTACAATGTGTAAAAGTAAATCAATAAGAGTTTGTGATTTAGTGTTTCCTGGAGGGAATGTTTTAGCAGTAGCGCAGTTCCGCCCTCAGTAAGAAAGTGAGTGACTTGTTTTGGTGTGTGCTCACTTTATGCAGCGAGCGAACAGTCAGTGAGTTCGTGTTGAATGCCTGCAATGTTTGACTCTGATGAAAATCATCTTGTTGAAGACAGTATCTGGAATGGTCTCAATTTTCTAAACCCACATGAAGTCTCCGAAAAGTCTTACACTATGTTCATATTTCTTTCTTTGCTACTAATAATACATTTTTCCAGCTGATTCAAAACAAAAATATACCCAAATGAGAGATCTTGCATAAAATAACTAGCACAGAATACTGTTGTGTGAATCTTTTTTTTTCATTGGCTGATCCCATTCTAAACAATTTGAAGTAATATTTGATGCCATGTTTTTACTTCTGCCAGAACAATGACAAATTGCTACCTTTTAAATTTCATTTCTCTTTTTGTATTTCATAATAAACAAATGTAAGTCCTCTCCAAACAGAAACACCACACATATATTGCCATGTCCAATCCAGTAGTATCTGCTTCACATAAAACATTTTGCTTTGAGCAGAAGCCAAAACAACCACTTGACTTCCCTTCCTCGTCTGTCAGTAAGTAGGCCCTACAGTTAGGAATGTGGTCAGCTTGCAGTGTTCTGTTCCCTAGGATGTATACATTCCTTTGGAGCCTGGGTCATTGTGTTATGTTTCAAGCTTTGTTTTTTATTCCAGAATGTAGCACATTGTCGTTAGCTCCTCATGTGCTGGCACAAAAAAATGAAGCTTGCTTTTCCAGAAGAAATATTAATGTTTTCATAGTTTAAATTCTGAATCAGGCCTAAAAAATCTGTTTTGTATCAAAACATTCATATTGGAATCAGATCAAATGCAGCACTTATTTTAGAAAATATGGCAAGAAACTGCTGTGTATATCACTTCACTTCTTTTTTCACTTTAACACACACACACACACACACACACACACACACACACACACACACACACACACACACACACACACACATTATGGGAATAGCAAAATTGTTCAACCTATATTGAAGCAATGTATTGTCGTTTGGATAGGGTCAATTTAAATAGTAGCCTAGTCAGCAGACTAGTCCAGAGAAACCAAGAAACCGGCTCTGTGAGGGACAGGCCACGTCCTGGAAGGTAGAGGGTCACCACACCGGCCAAGGACCGCTATGCTGACTGTTGCAAGCCAACCCGTTGGGCAACCACGACCAGCCAACCTTCGCCAGCTGGCTGCAGCTGCACAGGAAGAGTGGCGGAACATCCCACAGCAGTCTATCCAGAGGTCTATCTCCTCCCCCCTCACTTTATGATACAGTCGGGAGTTCATCGAAACTGTCCGTGTTCCATTCCTCACACACACACACAGCGTCAGCGGTCAGAGAAACGAACACGTGAAACAGAGAATGCAGTGGCACTTTACAGTATTACCCTGTTAGCTGGGTTGTATTGTTGCTCACCACCGAAAAAAAAAAAAAAAAACTTTCATAACTAAAGGGGGAAAGAGGTGCCGTGGCTCAGCCCTGGAGAGTCCTGGCACAAATTAAGCACTAGTTAAATAATAAAATGTAAGCCTCTGATAAAGGCATCTACCAAATGGACAAAAAATAATAAAGACTACAATGTATTTGTTATGACACCTCCTATTTTAAACTCCAATGCTTTTTTGTTTATTGAAGATCGTTGTTATTGGGTTTGTGATTATTTGTTTCTATCAAAGTTGTAATTTGCTTTGTTAAACTAATGACGTGACTGACAGCTTTACATGGCACGGCTTGAACAAAACTCTTGTTCGTCGAGGAACACATTGATTCACATAAAATAAATACATACTGCCTGCTGGATATGAAAAAAGAAAGAAGTCTGTCAATACTTGTAAACGCAATACTGTAAATGGTTATGATCTTGTATAGCGTAGGTTCTAAAAAAAAAAAAAAAAAAAAAAAAAAAAAAAAAGTGCATGAGAAGATAACGTTTTGCCAAATAGAATAAAATACAAATGCATACTATTATATGTATGCGTGTTATATATTCCATATTTAAGCACATACATTAAACACTTTCTGCTATTTGTTTACTGTATATCGCTGCCAAAGGACGTTTGAGATTTTTTAAATTAACAGCGCACGCTGGTCCACGAAGTTGTTCTTCAGTTGCTACAGAATGTTTGATACCTTCTTCACAACGCGAAGTAATTTACTCCGACAGGTGGGTAAAAGCTATTATTAATCATTTGTGTTGATTTAAGAAACCCCTGAAATAAGGATGTATCAGACAGCAGTAGAACATACACGAGTAAAATTAAAAGATATTGAACTTTTGTTAATGAAATGGGTCAATAACAATATATTTTTTAGAAAGTATAAGACATGGCTGATGACGATAATCAATCGGCATGAATTGAGAACATAAATAAATTAATATTACTCGCAGCGAGTTGTCTAAAGCCGGGAAAAAAAATAAAAAAATAAAAAAATAATAATAATAAAAAAACATTACAATACAGTATATTATTAATAGTGACAATACAACTGTAGTAATATTCATATTGCAATTGTTTATTTGTAAAACTCGTCAAGACAGTACAGTAATATACATAATTCTATTTATTACATTTCGAGTAAACTTTTGGGCAATTCAATTTAGAAATGCATGTAACCTGTTATTGTTACTGTTTCATTTTTAATAAATACTCTTAGTATATCACAGATTATTATATATATTTTCAGATATCCAAATCACTATACAGAATTCTATTTATTACATTTCAGAAACCTTTTTTTCCTTTGGTGGTTGGTCCAAATATCTCCTATCTAATTCAGGTAAGAACTGACAAGATTTGAAAGATGGGCCTGACAGATAGAAGAGAGAAGAAACAACGGCAAATTCAATATGGCATCAAGACCTTAAATTGCACACAACGCATCCTTCTGCCTAAAAACCTGCAGGATTCTTACATGATCTTTCCAGAGAGAGTGGACAGAGCCACACAACATGAAGAATAACTGCTCTCCGGCAGTACTGTTCAAATAATGTCACCAGCTCTTCAGGTACAGCCCTTGCTTTCCCCACCTTTCCAGCCTCAGATAGAGACATTACTGTCCCCACCTCTCCAACCTCAGGTACAGTCCTTGCTGTCGCCATATCTGCAGCCTCTCTGGCAGCCGTTGCTGTCCCCACCTCTCCAGCCTCACGTACAGCCGTTGCTGCTTCCACCTCTTCAGCCTCCAAGGCAGCCATTGCTGTCCCCACCTCTCCTTCCTCAGGTACAGCCGTTGCTGTCGCCACATCTGCAGCCTCAGGTACAGATGTTACTGTCCCCACCTCTCCAGCCTCCAAGGCAGCCGTTGCTGTCCCCACCTCTCCAGTCTCAAGTACAGCCGTTGCTGTCCCCACATCTTCAGCCTCCAAGGCAGCCATTGCTGTCCCCACCTCTCCAGCCTCAGTTACAGTCCTTGCTATCCCCACCTCTCCAGCCTCAGTTACAGTCCTTGCTATCCCCACCTCTCCAGCCTCAGTTACAGTCCTTGCTATCCCCACCTCTCCAGCCTCAGGTACAGTCCTTGCTGTCCCCACCTCTCCAGCCACCAGGGCAGCCATTGCTGGGGACTCCAGGGACAGTCTTTGCTTTCCCCCCTCCTCTAGCCTCAGGCAGGGATTAACAACATTTGATTTTTCCTCAATAAACCTGGCTTTAAAAAAAAATCTTTACATACTTCTTGTTGGTTGTTTGATTTTCCAAGATGCCTTCTGCAAAACTATGGAAATTCAATGGCAAAAACTTCGTTAAAGTAACGTTAAGGTTTGTTTGCAAATGTCCAAAAGGTTAGGAAATTGCAAGTTAAGATAGCCACGCAACCTTAACTCTGCACCCTTATGTGTATGTTTCCTGTCACACTTGACATCACATATGACATCATCAATGACATGGGCAATGACATCACTAAGCACATGACAAATTCTCCCCGAAGACTGGCCATACGGAAGTCATTGTGATTGGTAACGAGTTCAGTAACTGCATTCCCACAATTTTTGCTGTCAAGCTCGATATTTCACCAGTGTTCTAAATAAAACCAATTAACTCAGAATACAGAAGAGCTCATTAATTAGTTGGGACCTTCCACAAGCCATATTTCTCCAAACTCTAACATTGGAATCCACAGCATTGGCTTTCTTGTATGAACTACACTGTTTCACATGGCAAAAGGAGTCACTGCATTTTCTACAGTATTATTATTAATTTTATTTTTGCACTGTTACCCATTCTTCTTTCAAACTTTACAGTTCAGTAAGAATTCTTGCTAACCTAATCTTATGGCTGGAAGCCAATTATGACATTGAAATGTTTAGGTACAATTACAGATTTCTGCAGTTCAATGAAGTACATAAAGCAGAAGTGGATTGTAATGTGTGGATTTTATGCTTCCAAGAAACATAAAACACTGCTTTGTGTACCACAGCATACATGGAGCAGCAGTACACCATACAGTACTACAGAAGATTCCTTTTCTATTTCACTGGCGTCTTCTGAGTGAAATTTAATGGAGAGTGTTATCTTACATGTAGGGTTTCATCCATTTTCAGGTACTCCTTTCCAAACATCAAATACTCATCACTACATACCTCAACATGAATTACACATTTCTGAGTACATGGAAATCTGTTGTTGGTTAAAGCACATTTCGACAGCAAAGATAATGCAGTTACTGAACACGTTACCAATCACAAGGACTTCCATATGGCCAGTCTTCGGGGAGAATTTGTCATGTGCTTAGTGATGTCATTGCCCATGTCATTGATGATGTCATATGTGATGTCAAGTGTGACAGGAAACATACACATAAGGGTGCAGAGTTAAGGTTGCGTGGCTACCTTAACTTGCAATTTCCTAACCTTTTGGACATTTGCAAACAAACCTTAACGTTACCTTAACGAAGTTTTTGCCATTGAATATATATATATATTAGCTCAAAGAGCCAGCTGCCCTATGATATATATATATATATATATATATATATATATATATATATATATATATATATATATATATATATCATTTACCATCTAGTATTTAATAAAATTATGTTCATTGCCTGACATAACAGTATGGTCTAGTTTATATTTTCCTTCTGGTATTCTGCCTGGCTGATCCCACCCTGATCAAAAATAACGAGTGCCCCTCCTGGGTGCTGCATACGTTAAGCAGCAATCTGCCACATAAATTAAAATGATTTAAAAAGAAAAATATATATAATAATTGGTTTAGCATAATGCAACTGACATATCGAAATTCAATCATGATTTCATATTATTTCATCAACAGTATACCACAAATACATACAAAAGAAACTATCAACAATATATATACATGTTAAGGTTATGTGTGCAAAAGTATGTCTGTTCAGTGAAAGTGTCATTCATATGAACTATTAAAAATGTGTTTGTTACACATAAATAAAATACATTTAATTTATTTTTTAAAGTGTGCAATATAAACCCTGTGTGGGAATTGAACCCAAGGCAAGCTTCTAATGCAGTTCGCAGTGTAGACACCCTAGCTTTCACACCACAGTTTGTACTTCCATTTCACAACCTTTTCAGGTAGTATAGCAGTTACAGTGTTTAACAAGAATTACGAGGAAGATTTTTTAAATAATGATTATGTATTATCTCGATTGTATTGAAAGTTTTCATCTTAAGGAGGCTGTGTGGTCCAGTGGTTAAAAAAAGGGCTTGTAACCAGGAGGTCAGTCACTGACTCATTGTGTGACCCTGAGCAAGTCACTTAACCTCCTTGTGCTCCGTCTTTCGGGTGAGATGTTGTAAATGACTCTGCAGCTGATGCATAGCTCATACACCCTAGTCTCTGTAAATCGCCTTGGATAAAGGTGTCTGCTAAATAAACAAATAATCTAATTTTGCAAACTATCATAATAAGCTTGATCTGTTTGTTTATTATATTGTAACGTGATTATGTTTAGGAAGTAGTACTCAGACCAAACCCAGACATATTTCTCAGTCAGCCTTGGTCTATCAAAATTGCAGTATACTGTAATACAGTTTAACATAATTAAGCAGGTTGCTGATTCCCAGACCTAACATAAAATATGCCTTTACCGTTAACAGAATGCATTATGCTACATGTATTTTTTACTGAACTAATATGAAATCATGGAAACATCATCATTTATAACATATTTAAAAGCACAATAATTGCAAATAGCATCCATCTACCTGTAATTTTAGGCAACTTGAAAACTGAACAGAAATCATTACATATTGTTCATGCTGTGCTCCTTTTTGCACAGCATAGTCCTTTTAGTCTTCTGAGCGTAACCGTTTAGCTGTCACTCGCTGAACCTGATTTTACAGGAAATATACAGAATGTAGTTACTGATGCTTCATAGAACAAAAGTGTTTTTTTTTTTTTTTTTATCCCGTGCAAATTTATGATACTCTTATACAAATATGGCATATACAATGTTTTAATTGAGTCTATTTAACAAAATATGTTAAACATTTATATACAAACAACATAGAAATACTGTATATAATTCATATTAGTACTGTATTTTGTAACAAACTATTGATTTTTTTATTTTTTTTTCCTTAACACATAAACTATCCGTGCTGTATAGATAGTCACTGGCAGTTCTCGTGCTTCGCTGTAACTTTGCACGAGGAACTACTGTTTCTCTTGATATGTTAACATAACTCAGCAAGTTTCATTTGACTTTATGAAGCAACATTTTTTATTCTATAGGGTGATGCAAAACGTTTGGCCATAGCGATATAGTGGTCATTTTTGTACTAACCTCTTAATTGAAATTCCACTCAGATACTGAGCCAAAGATCAAATATTCTAGTAACTTTATTAATCATGTCAGATATCCATGAGTAAAGAACCAGTAATAAATTAAAAATACATATGAATACATAAGGGACCATTAGCAGATAAAACAATTAATAACAGTGAGATATTAAGGCCAGTCATGGGACCAAGAAATTATGGCCTTACTACTGAAGGTACATAATTGAAACAACATTTTTACAAAGATGTTAGTTAGTTTTCATCTGTGCAAACTGTTTCAGTTGAGTGTTTTAGTTTGTAATAGTTAGAATGAGTTACATCGTGTTGCATCCTAGTTTTCAGAGGGTTGGGTATCTTATAGGATGTTGGTCTTACTAGAGAGGTAATTTAACAGAGGTGGATAGGTTGGGACTGGTGATGGTAGCCTTAACATTAAAAACAGGGATAGTCGTGTTATTGAAGATGGCTTGCAGGAGTAAATCTGGATTTTAAAGAAGTGACCTTAATTTAAAAGTAGCCTTTTTACTGAGGTGGCCTTACATCAAGGTTTACTGTGATATGTAAATAATTTGCCATAATTTCAAAGTGTTTCCCCCATTGTTTAATTAACTCCTATTTTTGGAAAGGTGAAAAAAATCACATTAATGTTACAAAATGAAAAACAAAACACCTTTGGAGTCCAGAGTCCTTATGAGAACTTGAAATAGTTAATTGTTTGGTTCTAGTTTTGTAAAATGAACAGGTGTTTTACCACTTTAAAAAAATAGTTAATTAAAGGATTAATTAACTTTAATCCTTTAATTAATTAAAAGATTAAACACTTTTAAAATATGGCCCACAGTATCATAAGACCATAAGAACACAAGAAAATCCTCTCCTGGTTCCTAGTAAACTGCTCTTATTAAAAATCCCTTTACATTTTATTCAGATTTTGTGATTTTGTGTTCAAAGTTATGGATGAACTTTCAATGTAAATATTTGAAGTGCGAAGAGAACAGTACCCAACCTACTGGAGCGATCAGTTTTAAACATTCCTGAACGACAAGGATTCTGTTGTAAAATCAGTGTCTATTGAAGTGTTTTTTTAAGGTGCTTAAAAAAACATAAACCCAGCATCCATGCAGGAATTTCTGTGATATACGGGATATTGTCAGGAACAGAACCAGGGTACCAGACACTGCAGCACCTTTCCAATGGTCTGTTAGAATTCACACATGCAGCTTCAAAAAAATATCCTCTTCATGTGGGTGTCTATGTGACTTCTGTCCCTGAATGCTGAAGGTGTCCAAATGCTCTTTAAGTCCTGAAAAGTTAAACACATTAGCGGCTCTTCAGGATTCACACTTGTCTCATGTGTCATATATTTCATTGCAAAGGAAGTGCTGTGGTTTATGACTCAGCCCCATGCTGAGTTCAATTAATCTTACTGTTCCCAATCAGTTTAATGTGACACTAAAGTGGACGCTCCCTGGGATCTGAGCGGAGGGTAATTTGTCAGCAGTAATAAGTGCAGACCAACAGGAGGTTTCAAAGTGCACCGAACATGATTAGAACCAAAAGCTTTGCTAGGGAGTGTCCTAAAAGCCCTTTATTTATTTTGAATAGAGACCCAGTTCCAGTAACCTATCAGTCCCTCAAGTGTAAACTACAGGTTATTATATTAACCCATAATGGAAATAGTAATTAATATCCAACAGGAAATTGAAATCACATTTTAAATAACCTACTGCCTGTGGAATACTTGGTAACGAACAATGTAAGGAGATATATGTGTGGTTTATAATGGCTACCAGCACAAAGCGAATTACAGTAACACATATATTAAATGATAATGATTAAATACATTAAATGATCATACTTTAAGATAGTGCCATTATCATTTATTTTGTAATAAGTAGTATATAGTGTATAAATGCAATTGGTATCATATGATATAATGTATCTTTAGCACTTTTTAGATGACCAAAAACAAAAATAGCTTTCACTTACTTGATTTAGTAATACTTAAAGTAACTGTAGCTAATAAAATGGTTCCATACAATTTCTCTGCCAGGTCTCAAATGTGCAGTTTTGAAAGAAACACATGCTATAGCAAATATGTCATTTCATCTTATCTGGTACTACTTAGGTTAAAGAAATCTCTGTTTCCAGCCATGCTTTAGTCCCAGGTAGTGATCCAGGAAGTGCAAATGCAAACAGATAACCCAAGAATAAGGCATAGGCTACAAACTGATCTTCCTAACCTAAAGTTGGGCCAGATATCATGTTTTAAAATGAAAATACATGTGTGCTATACCATGTGTGTCGTTCAAAACTGCACATTTGAGACCTTTTGTAGTAAGTGCAACATGGCTAAGATTTATGAAATTATTATTATTATTATTATTTATTTCTTAGCAGACGCCCTTATCCAGGGCGACTTTCAATTGTTACAAGATATCACATTATTTCACATTATACAGATATCACATTATTATACATACAATTACCCATTTTTACAGTTGGGTTTTTACTGGAGCAATCTAGGTAAAGTACCTTGCTCAAGGGTACAACAGCAGTGTCCCCCACTGGGGATTGAACCCACAACCCTCCGGTCAAGAGTCCAGAGCCCTAACCACTACTCCACACTGCTGCCCAGAAATTAATGTGTTATCTACAGTTACATTAACATTGTACCAGGTTATGTCTTTATGTCAATGTTTATTGCCCCTTTTTGTGTAATAGTATACAAATAGACAAACAATGTTTTTGTGCCTATGGTGTGGGATGTCATTCAATGAATAGAACATTTACTGGGAATTGTAACACTGCAATCTTAATTTAACACTGTGTGGGTCTGAACTGTTTATTTCAGGTGGATGTCTCAGACTTTAGAGAATGCGCCCAGTTAAGAGTTATTCCTGATACCCAATATGATCTCAGCAGGGTGGCACAAAGCCCCTCTCCTCCCTCTTCCTTCCTGCCCGGCCAGCACAGTAGGTCAGACACCTTGGGGCTTCTCAAGTGGACCATTGTGCCACCACATGGCAAGGCTCTGACTGGGCACCTGACAGGGGACCTCCATCTCTGCAGCAATAAAACACACTTGGAGGCAATGAAAGCCATATGCTCCTGGGTGAAAGCAAGGTGTTGGGTTGGGGGGGGGGGGGGGGCACCGATACAGTACACATCTCACCATAACCAGGATTGGGTGCAAGACAAGTTAATTCCCTCAACTTTGGGTTTTCAAAGGACACAAAACATGCTTGCACTTCTTTAGCATTTACTGTTTCTTACTTGTAAAATAAGTCCTAGATCTCTTTTCATCAAACTTCTATCATCCACTCATAGCCTGTTATTGACTATTTGGATTGCATGTGCCCATAAATGTGATACATTTTTACCTTTCAGGCACTGTGTGATTATGACACAGGACCCTCTGTATGTGTGTGCGCTGCTTGCATTTGTAGGGGGTGAAGCAGAACCTTAAAAGGAAAGACTTGTTCTGGATAAACCATGCTAACATATTTAAAATAACAATATTTCAATGGAAATATATGATTTATGAGCCAGAACTCAGTATGCTGAACAACGCTAAAAAGAAAATAAAAGAAAAAATATGCAGAGCTCTGAGTTTACACAGCTGTAACTTTTGAATTGTACAGATTTGGGTGCAACTGAAACGAAATAGACAGCAAGCAATGCAGCTTAAATACTGCCCCCTAGTGGTTAAAAAATACTACATGAAGTGGTAGTGAAAGGCTACTAATGTAGCTAGGGCTATAACGCGATAAAACACCCCTGATACAAAAAATTAAATCGGTGGATAGCCAATAATCTATTCACGTTGACTTTACCCTTTTCACATTTAAAAAAATAAAACCTACTACAAAAATAATAATAAATACATTACCCTGTGCTGCTGGGCAATGTCCTGCCTTCCTGACTTGTATCTATCATTGATTAGTTCTGAATACTTTAAACCCGCCCCAACTACTGAGTGACAGCACAGTCCTACATTTCTATTGGAGACTCCGCTTGCCAGATTTAAAAAGAGATTACAATCAGGATGGAGGCTTGTTAGCGGGATTTAAAACTGTATTACAGTTAAGACACAGTGGATTTAAAACAAAATTGTGGTGAAATGTACAAAAATGCATACACACAAAAATCCCAGAAGAATGTGCCTGTGACTATAGGGATTTTATTGTGGAAGACAGCAAAGGAAAGAAGGTACAACTTAAGTGTGCAAATACTGTCGAGTTACTATACATATTTTGACACACACACACACACACACACACACACACACACACACACACACACACACACACCAAAGCATTTTGGAAAGTAACCGAAAACACTAATTTCATACAGTACAGTGGCTCTCAAAAGTATTCACCCCCCTTGGACTATTCCACATGTTATTGTGTTACAACATGGAATCAAAATGGATTTAATTAGGAGTTTTTACCACTGATCAACGCAAAAAAAATCCATAATGTCAAAGTGAAAAATAAAATAAACAAATTGTTCTAAATTGGCAGCAATTACAGCCATGAGTCTATTTGGATAAGTCTCTACCAGCTTTGCACATCTGGACACTGAGATTTTTCCCCATTCTTCTTTGCAAAATTTGCTTTAGTGAACAATAATTTTAAACTCTTTCCACCTATTCTCAATTGGATTGAGGTCTGGGCTTTTACTGGGCCACTCTAGGACATTGACCTTTTTGTTTTTAAGCCACTCCAGTGTGGCTGTATGTTTGGGGTCATTGTCCTGCTGGAAGATGAATCTTCTCCCAAGTCCCAGGTCTCTTGCAGACTTCAGCAGGTTTTCCTCCAGGATTTCTCTGTACTTTGCTGAATCCATTTTGCCCTCTATCTTGACAAGCTTTCCAGGCCCTGACGCAGAGAAGCATCCCCATATAATGATGCTGCCACCACCATGCTTCACGGTAGGGATGGTGTTCTCAGGATGATGTGCGGTGTTAGGCTTGCGCCAAACATAGCGCTTAGTGTTGAGGCCAAAAGGCTCTATTGTGGTCTCATCAGACCATAGAATCTTCTTCCACTTGGTGTCAGAATCTCCCACATGCCTTCTGGCAAACTCTAGCCAAGATTTGATGTGAGTTTGTTTCAACAATGGCTTTCTTTTTGCCACTCTCCTATAAAGGCTAGTTTTGTGAAGCACCTGGGCTATTGTTGCCGTATGCAGTGTCTCCCAGCTCAGCCGTGGAAGACTGTAACTCCTTTAGAGTTGCCATAGACCTCTTGGTGGCCTCCCTGACTAGTGCCCTTCTCGCCCGGATACTCAGTTGTTGAGGATGGCCTGTTCTAGACAGATTCACAGTTGTGCCATATTCTCTCCATTTCTTAATAATGGACTTTACTGTGCTCCGGGGGATATTCAATGCCTTGGAAATGTTCTTATATCCTACCCCTGATTGGTGCTTTTGAAGAACCTTATTCCGGACTATCTTTGAATGTTCCTTCATCTTCATGATGTAGTTTTTGTTAGGAAATGTACTAACCAACTGTGGGACCTCCCAGAGACAGGTGTATTTAACCTGAAATCATGTGAAACACCTTAATTGCACACAGGTGGACACCATTCAACTAATTATGTGAATTCTAAAGATAATTGGTTGCACCAGAGCTTATTTAGGTGTGTCGTAGCAAAGGGGGTGAATACTTATGCAATCAATTATTTTCTGTTTTATATTTGTATATATATATTGTAAGGTAGTGTAGTCCTGGGGGAATGGGACTACATCTCCCAGAGGGAAAAACCTTAGTTTGGTTAATTGTTTTATTTAATTGGTTTATT
Organism: Acipenser ruthenus; assembly: GCF_902713425.1. Lineage (NCBI taxonomy): Eukaryota > Metazoa > Chordata > Actinopteri > Acipenseriformes > Acipenseridae > Acipenser > Acipenser ruthenus. The sequence goes on along the minus strand of NC_081207.1, from coordinate 16,344,464 downwards.
GTTAATGATCCCCTGCACCTGGTAGTGATTGTAAATTAGGACCAGGTGCAGGGTATATAAGAGGTGCAGTCAGTCTGCACAGGGCTGCTGAGGAGAGGGAGGCAGAGAAGGTGCTCTGCTTCCAAGCAGTTGTCAAGTGTGAGAATATTGTGTGTTGTGTTTTGTGTTGTGGGGAAACGGCTTAGCCGTCCCACTTTAGTTAGGGTGCTCGTGGAAGTTTTAGTTAGTGCTCCAAAGGAGCTAGGTGTTGTTTTGTGTTTATTTTGTTTTTGTGCTTATTAAAAATAGCGCGTCAGCGCAGAAAAACCTATTTCTTGTGTGCTGGGTCAATTTTTAAAGGTGCTAGAACCGAGTGACGTGCAGCTTTATTACAATATATATATATACATAATTTAGATCTTTTATCTTTTATTTAACATCATGTAATCCAAGAAACTACAAAATGATATTTGCAAGTCTACTGGAAGCCATAATAGTAGTACAGCATTTCATGTTAGATTTCGAAATGTCACTACAAAGTGATATGCAACTTTTGGCCATAGCTGTAGAGCTCTCCCAATGCCTACTCTTACACTCTCTGTTATATAAGCTTTACAGCTATTATTGGCAGCACAATCATAATTACTGCTAACTGCTTTACAAGCCTTATCTTAAAGACCATTCATTTGTTTTCTTGTTTAGTGAAAGAAAAGATCCTGTGCTATAAGCAGTGCATTAGCAGACCTGCTGAAGCTGACAATAGCCAGGACTACCCAGCCTCTATCATTTAAACTGAGAGCAGTCCTGCAGACTACAGGCGCTTTTGTTGTTGAGTATGAGAGGGGTTTTCAGAATTAAGGGTTGAAGACAGTTAACAACCTGACATTGAGTTTCATGCTTATCAGCACTCTGGCTTTAAAGCTGATCCTGGGTTTAGTTACTCAGATAATGTAACACCCGGCACACACGCACACACACACACATACACACACACACACACACACACACCCATACACACACTCATACACACACGTACACACACACACACCCCAACACACACACACACACACACACACACACACGCACACAAACACACCCATACACACACTCATACACACACGTACACACACACACACACACACACACACACACGCACACGCTAAGAGATTCTTGAACTGTGTGTGAAGCTTTCAACTGGGGCTGACGAGAGAAGTTATTTAGTGGTAATTTAGTTATTTAGACAGAAGGAAGAAACAAGGACAAACTACAATGCCTAATAAAATCACTTAGGTCTGTGAGAGGGTCATAATAATAATAATAATAATAATAATAATAATAATAATAATAATAATAATAATATTATTGACGGCTTACAAGGCATTCTTGTTCCATAATAACCATGACCCTATCTGCACTATGTAAGGAGTTATAAGCTAGTTTTGCATTTGATCTTAAGGAGAGGTCAAAGATCACAGTCAAGGCAATTTTTGAATAGAGCATTTATAGGTTCCTATATCTGTTCCATAGTAACCATGACCCTATCTGCACTTTCTAAGGAGCTACAAGCTAGTCTTGCATTTGACCTTAAGGAGAGGTCAAAGGTCACGGTCAAGGCAATTTTTAAATAGAACATTTATGGGTTCCTATATCTGTTCAATAGTAACCATGACTCTATCTGCACTCTGTAAGGAGTTATAAGCTAGTTTTGCATTTGACCTTAAGTCAGGTCAAGTTAATTTTTGAGTAGAGCATATATGGGTTAATTTGTGTATTCTATAGACACTGTCTAAGTTTTGCATTTGAGCTTTAGCAAGATAATATGTGCAAATATGTGCAATTTGACCATAGCTGAAATTTGATTGGCTCACAGCAGCCATGTTTTTTTTATGCACTAACCTGATAGACAACCTTGCCAAGGCTATGTATGCAAAGTTTCGCTAAAATTGGGATAACGGTTTCAGAGAAAAATAGGTTTGAATATTTTTGACAAATCCAATATGGCTGCCAAACCGTGTGACCAATCGACTTGTGTTGAACAAATCTAAATATAGGCCATAAGGGTAGTATATGCCCCAAGTTTCACATCTGTACCATAAGAGGTTTTTGAAGAAGATCTTGTTAAATTGGCGAATATTCACAGAAAATCCAATATGGCTGCCAAACCATGTGACCTATGACTTTGTTTTCACTCTGACACAACTTCCCAAAGGCCTCTACCACCACTCTATGAAGATTCACGAGTCTACAACATTATACCTTAAATGAATACTGCAATATGTGCAAATATGTGCAAATTGACCATAGCTGAAATTTGATTGGCTCATGGCGGCCATAATTTTTATGTAGCACCTTGTTTTTAACAACGAAATAGACAACCTTGCCAAGGCTATGTATGCAAAGTTTCGCTTCAATTGGCATAACCGTTTCAGAGAAGAAGACATTTTAATATTTTTGACAATTCCAATATGGCCGCCAGACCATGTGACTAATCGACTTCCCTTGAACAACCGTAAATCTAGGTCATGAGGGTAGTAGTCTATTGCACCAAATTTCACATCTCTGTGATAAGCGGTTTCAGAGAAGAAGATTTTTTTTAATTGTCCAAAATTTTTGAGAAATCCAATATGGCCACCATACCATGTGACCTTTGATCCTCATTTTTGCTCTGACACAACTCGCCTTAGGTGCCTACCACCCTACCAAGTTTCTTGAGTTTTCGTACAATCAGGGCCGGCGTTAGACTGACAGGGGCCCAAGGCAAAAGCTAAAGAAAGGGCAACCCCCCCCCCCAAAAAAAAAAAAATACAGGGTGATATTACTACTGCTATTACTACCAATAAACTACCAATAAAAACGTCATCATTATCAACAGCTACTATTAGTACTAATAATATACAGCACAACACAAACATACATTTCTTAAGAATATTAAACATGACAAACTTACCCCAATCACCTACTAGAAGCGGACCTTCCTTGCTTTAGCAGAGGCAAAGTCTCCAATTATTTTGGAGAAGTCCAACTTCTGACAAATGTTGTGTTCGATGGAAATCTCAGCCAGACCATTCAGGTGGTCCTGTGACATTGTATTCCGTACGTAAGTCTTCAATAACTTCAAACGCGAGAAGCGTCTCTTTCCTGATGCCACAGTTACAGGTACACTCAAAAGAAGACACAATGCGATGCTCAGGTTTGGGTACAGAACCAACAGCTTTTCAGCGTAAATGTAGTTTAACATCTGCAGAGGTGAATTAGACACACCAGTTGGCAAGCCTTTTACAGCGGAGCAGATCTCGAGATTCAAGTCATCAGCATCGATGTCACCCATTTCGTGACAAATGTTGGCAACTTTTAATTAAGGTGACTTTATAGCCTTCCCCATCTCGCTGGTGCTAAAAAGAAAACCAAACAAACTGTAAAAAGAATCTGGTTGAGAAAACTTCTCATTTAGGCTCGTTACGGCGGCATCAATTAGAGGAAAAAAGAAATCTCGCATTAAGCTCTCCTCTGTAGTGTTGGAGACCTCGTCTGGACATTCATAATTGAACATTGATTTCTCCTTTCGTCTTCTCTGTTCAGGAAATGTTAGTTCAATCCCGATCTGTTCTGTGATTTCCCGTACAGTGGTGTGAGCTGATGTAAACCCATTTTCTCTGATCTTGCAGAAATGTTAGCACTGCCTGAATTTTGTTTTTAAGGGCTTTCATCCCTAGAGGGTGACTGAAAGAGTTTGCTTGCGCAATTGATATGAAACAAAACATTGTGCCATACAACAATGCACACTATGAAGTGTCCTGAAAATATCTCTCGTGCGAGGCTAAAAGCTGATGGAGGACTAGACATTGAACTTTCCCCAACACATTCTGCCTGAGCTTCTTGTTGTTGTGTGAAAAAGGTTGTCAATTTAGGATATGCTCCTAAGCGTTTGGCCTTTTCCTCATAAGCTTGTCTTTTTGGAGCACCACTGGAATAGAAGCATTTCATCTCCGGCTCTCTAGTTTTCCCACCTCCATCCAATATATTGTAATATGTCTGTGGTTTTGATTAATTTTACCTATACTTTTAACAAAAATAATTCAAAAATACTAAATCACTTTTGATGCGCTAGGGAGGCAATAATCTGATCCCTGGAGCCAGCATTACAGTTCCGCCACCAACACCAGACAGAAGGATATCTACATCATCATATGGAAGGAAGCGCAAATGGATGGAGACACAGATGGATCACTTTAGTTTACTGTAAAGCTATGTCTTAGTTGGTGCTTATTTAAATCAGCGTGAAGTTTTAACATCTACTCTCGTGTAATGGAAATCATACTTGGCTCGCTCTCCAGTCTAGCGCTAACCAATCACTGGTGATTCGTTGCTGCTTCATAGCGCAGACCTAAGAAATTGAGCAAACACAGTTGAGATGCGGTTCAGTTAAGAGATGAGTTCACAAAATATAACAGGTGACACCAGAGTAGAATGTATTTTAATTCCTGCAGCAGCTGTACATTTATATTATTATTTATATGACTTCAATATGATTTATTTTCACTATGGCGATTAAATGACTGTGATATTCGCATTGCATTTTACATACCTGGCACTGTAAATATGACGCAACAGCTTTGCTGGGGGCCCTCCGAGGCCGGGGGCCCCGAGCAGTTTCCTGCTTGCCCCCCCCCCCCCCCCAACACCGGCCCTGCGTGCAACTGTGTTGATTTTACAAACATACAAAATTTGGCTTGTAAAATCCAATATGGCTGCCAAATCATGTGACTAATCAACTTCATTCTTTCGTTGACAACTACTGTATGAAGTTGCATCACTCTACCACATTGTACCATAGAGAAACACAGCAATATATGCAAATTGGCCAAAGCTGAGATTTGATTGGCTCACGGCGGCCATGGTTTTTTTATGTAGCGACTTGCTTTGAACAACCTTGATAGACAACCTTGCCAAGGCCATGTATGCAAAGTTTTGATTCAATCGGCATAATCGTTTCAGAGAAGAAGTCGTTTGAATATTTTCGACAAATCCAATATGGCCACCAAACAATGTGACCGATCGACTTCTCTTGAACAACCGTAAATCTAGGCAATAAGGTGAATATATGCACCAAGTTTCAGATCTCTGTTGTAAACGGGTTCGGAGAAGATGATTTTTTAAAATTGTCCAAAATTTTCAAAAAATCCAATATGGCTGCCACACCATGTGACCCATGACCTTTATTTTTGCTCTGACACAACTTCCTACCACCATACCAAGTTTCGTGAGTTCTTATGCATACAGAACAGATGTAATTTAAACCAAAAAAAACAAGAAATAATCAGAAAGAAATTAAAAGTTTCAATTAATAAATGCAATTTAACAAAAAAATAAATCATGGTATTATAAACCAATCAATATCCTTAATATAAATTTCAGTACTATATAGTACAGTGGTCGGCAACTGGCGGCCTGCAGGCCAAATCCGGCCCGCTGACCTGTGCTGTCTGGCCCGCAAAAGCTTCCTTGGCAGGGATATTAAAAAATAATATTAATAATAAAAAAATCGCTTGGAATTTTTTAAAATCTTAATTGTTTTGTTCCTTGCGTTTCACGTTTGCTACAATTGCGACCCTTACACTCAACATCGCAGAATAAAATAAAAAAATCCATTGCAAAAGCTTAACTGCGTCACGCAAATTCAATGAGCAAAATGACATTTTCCTTTGGCGGTCAGCTCTAGAATATTCAGAACTTGATCCCACTTTTGAAAAATTGAGGAACTAAACGCAATTCGTTTCATTCGAAACCGTCAGACACGTATAGGTCGGGTTTTTTAAAGATAGGTAAAATCCTCTTGAGGATTTCGGCGAAGAAGAAGTAAGAATACGGCCCAACTATCGGTTCAACCATGTTTGTTATAGACCAAGATCAGAATTGCTTGATCGAGCGTTTTTAAAATGGCCCATGCATCATCAAAATACATAACTGAAACCTTTTTTTTTAAATTGCTAAAATAATATTTAAATAAGCACTATACTGAATTTGGATAATTGTAACGATAACTTAATAAACCTGCTTGCAGGGATATCCCAAAATATTTCCTTCAGATTGAAACGGAGATCTAACGTTTTAGAAAACATTACGCAACAATGCATTTAAAAGCAGCTGTAACAGTACTGTATTAAGATAATATCAATTAGAAAACAAAAAAAAACTTTGTACAATATTAGTTTGCGTTTAACTATATCTGACATTTCTGTTTTTGCCGTATAGCTACAGAAAAAAATAGACCTGACAGCCTCAATCTCCCCCTGTCCGCGACATTTTCTAGTTGCAGCTGTCTGTCAGCACTTGATAATTTGCCCTGAACCGACACTGCAGCTAGATGTTTGTGTGTATGAAAAATATCTGTGTGTCCGTCAGAAAATACACACAACCTTGATTACGTTAACATTTATTAAAACATTTTTAGAAGTTAAAAAAACAAAACAAAACCAGATACCGGTATTAATATACTCGATCTGTTTTTATAGAATCGCTGAAGTTTTAAATTATACATGTACAGTAGTTACTTCTGATTTATGTCGTTTAAATTAAATGCATTTCATTTTCTGACATTCAGAATCTTCAGTCTCTGTGCCACGCATATTCGCTTCTCATTGGTCAGTTTCCCTAGTTACGGCTGCGCAGCTCCAGGATCGGATCAGTGGAGCTTGATCCTGACCCACTAGTACAATGCCTTTTCATGATCCGGCTCCAGTGAGCCCGGATCCGATCCTGTTTTTTGATGTCGTTAGTACAACCGGCCCCAGGTGTGACAGATGTGATGGCGATATGTAGCCAGTCCTTCAAAGATTCTTGGGTCAGCTTGTTTCGTGCATCGGTTTTGCTTGCGTGTCCCCCAGTGCATGCTGGGATGGCAGGTTAGACAGAGAAGGTAATTTTCAGTTTCAATAGTTTTAGTTCGGCTGTTACAATTTTAAATCACGTATGAACATATGTATATTTCTCAATGATTAAAATTTTTTTTTTAAATCCCAAGGGGGGGGGGGGGGGGCGGGGTGGAGTGTTATTGGTGAACGGCGATTGGCCTGCTCTGCGGCTGCCAAGGGATCAATTGGCCCGCTATTTAAATTAATTGCCGACCACTGATATAGTAAGTGATTTTTTTTTCCCATTGTATTGCATCACAGTGCATTTTGTGTTACAATAAGTATGTCTTAAACTGGGATGGGTAAACTATTCCACAGTGTCATCTGGAATAACTAATAAAAAAACAATGACAAAAAAAAATTTTAAACCAATGAACAAAAGTAATGAAGTGGTGTGCATGCCTTAGCAAGACTCCATTTCCAGTAACTGTTGCAGCCAGGTTTGATTGAAACAGATGTACGGCTTTACTGTAATTCAGCCAGCTGCTATTGCAGCAGACCATCATCCATAAACAGTGGGGGATTACAGAAATGGTTCCCTTTGAACTGGCTGACAGTGTGAATTCACTTGTTAAGTCCCATGCAGAGGGATATTAATGAGACATCTCCCGCTCCAATATTTCCAACTCTAGGAGGTCCTGGGGGCGAGACAGGAGATGTGTTATGAATGGAAAAGAACAAGGGTGTGACAAGATTTGGAGTTGTGTCAATTGCAATAAGCCGTGCAAGGAGAAATGTTATGATAATTGTATATCATTCAGGATGAAAATGTTCAGTGAGCATCAGATCTCTATATGTGGTTAGGATACCAGTGTTAATCTTACATAAAGTGTTTATGCAGTTATCTGAGCCATTCATTTGAGGGAAAATGGCCAATTTGCAGCTATTTTATTATGAAGTGCATTACAATTCCAGTGACCTCAAACCCAATGATTTGAAATATCTTGTTCTCTTATACAGCACAGTAATCTTTGCATCTACTATACTTGTACTTTCAAATCTAAATGTTTGTATTATTATTATTATTACCACTACGACTAGTACGACTATTATTATTATTATTATTATTATTATTATTATTATTATTATTATTAATAATAATAATAATAATAATAATAATAATAATAATAATAATAATAATAACAGTTTTAAGAACACAAAAATTAAGATTTAAAAGTACAAGTACAGCAGATACAACAAAATCTGTCATGTCGCCAGTGGACTCTGCATTGTCATGGTCCAAAGTAACCCTTGAATGGACCCTGAACATGGCCCCGCAGTCAAAGAGACCCTCCCCGATGATCTTGCTCTTCCTGGTCTTGTAAATTACCAATTTAGCAAGAGCCAGGAGCAGATTCACCAGGAGGTCTCTCTTCTTGGTGGAGCTATGAACAGGGTTCCGGAAAATGAACAGGGTAGAGGGAAAAATGCAGCTAGAACTGCAGCAGAAGGCTCGTCAGCAGAAGAAAAAACAGCTGTAGCCTGGCACATAAATGTGAGCCACCGACTCGGATTGACCGCAGAAAGGGCATGTGTCGTCCGAGACGGTGAAGTGACGTAGGATCTCTCCTGACGTGAGTGCTTGTGACAGTCTGGCTCGCAGTGGTGAAGTGGATGACGTCACGGACCAGGAAGTAACTGACACCAAAACAGTGGATGGGCGGGTGAAGCTGAATGCTATTGCACTCAGCGTATTTAATAACAAACAAAACAAAAGATTTAAACAAAACAACAAAACACAAAACAAAAGGGCACGAGGGCCAAACGAATAAACAAACAAACAAGTAAGTGTCGTGCTGGATACTCCAGCACGTTTTAGCAATTGTTTTTAACTTTCCTTCTTTCTCTCCACTCCCCGTACTCTCCTCTCTACACCCAACATCAAGTGCAGAGAGCTGCAGGTTTATATACTCTGGCCGAGGGATTAACTAGTTGTTAATTATCTTATTATCCCTCGGCCAGAGTCTGCACGCGTTTGGTAAGGATGCATGACTGTCAGCTAGTTAAATAATCAGTAGCTGATCAGCCATGCATCCTCATGGGGTTTTTAAATATATAATAAAAGACGCAGCGCTTTTACCCGCGCCGCAAACAAAAATACAAATTATAATACATAGAGGCGGGACACTCCGCCACAGTGCTCCATGCAGCACCCTCTATCCTAGGTCTCCAGCTACTCTAGGAACCAGCTGGGAGTACTCTCACCCTCCGGGGGTTGGAGGGGCTCCTGCCAAGCGGTGTCCTGGCAAGAGATGAGGGCGAAGAAATTGAGGGTGTGGAGCACCATCTCGTACAGGGTTCTCGACATTGCGGAGGGGGGGTCGAGGAGAACTCCGAGATCCGGCTCAAGTTCTTCTCAAGGGGAGGCTGAGGAGGCTCCCTTGTCTTCGGTTCTATCAGGAGGACCAGATAGCTGGAGCCAGGGAGCAAGGCCGGCTCTCCGGTCCTAAGGACCCCCTTGAGATACCTGACAGTCTGGGTGCAATGCTCTTTGATGGTCCCCCGAGCCACCCTGGCAGCCAGCGACTCGGGAGTCAGCCACTCCGAGCATTCGCGATCCAGGAGATCCCAGACTTTGGTCACTTTGGCCGAGATCAACAGCTTCTGCACCGTGGGAGATTCCAATGCCTGTGCACCTAGATGGGGGTTGTGCAGCAGGGGCTCCAGAAGGAATTCTTCCCCTTCGGTCAGAACGGCATCTTAGCCACCACAAAACATGCTCCAGGTCTTGAGCAGGTCCCGGGGAGACTGTTCCTCCATAGGTCGATCCAGAACAGCTGCTGATCGTAGCCCATGTTGTGCAACTGGCGAAGGAGGAGGGAGGCCAGTGCACACCATTGCGGGGCCGCATCTGCATACAGGTATCTCTGCAGGGTCTGTAGGCAGAAGGTGTGCACCTGACTCCTGATGCACACCAATCCTTGCCCTCCCTCAGCCAGAGGGAGGCACAGAACCCCAACAGAGACCCAATGCTTTCCGGCCCTGAAGAAGTCTGTCAGCTTCCTCTGGACTCAGGGGGTGAGCTCAGGGTGGTGAGTTGATGCCAGAGCATCAAAGCGACCAGCTGGCTGATGACCAGAGCCCTTCCCCTGAAGGAAAGCAGTTTTTGCAGACCCAACCATGACCTCAGTGTCACAGCAACCTTGTCCTCCAGCTGCACCCAGTTGGCTACGACCGAGGTCTCCGCAGGGCTGTCCACACTCCATTGGAAGTACTGGAACAAGACAGGAAGGGAGTCCAACTGCTAGGGACCTACTAAAAGCCCAGCGCATTTGTTCCAGTTGATCCTAGCAGAGGACATGGCAGAGTAAACACTCTGGCAGCTCTGCATCCTCCACAGATCAACCGGATCGGAGGCCTCTAGGAGCACAGCTGCGGCGTAAGCCGAAAGGACTACCCTCGTGTCTGGTTCGCCGAGACCATCCATGTGAGCCTCCTTCGCAGGAGACAGAGGAAGGGCTCGATGCTCGTATAACTGACCAGACATAGGGCATTCTTGACGTACTCCTCTCCTGAAAGTGAGGGGTGCCATCAGGGACCAATTTACCTTTAACAGACACTTAGCAGAGGCGTACTGCATTCGGAAGAGGCAGATGAAACCCGGCCCAAATCTGAATGCTTGCAGGGTTCCAAAGAGATACTCGTGATCCACCCGGTCAAATGCCTTCTCTTCGTCGAGAGACAAAAAGGTGAGTAGTGCAGCAGTTCCCGAACCAGGAAGCTGTTATCAAATATTGTCCGCTTTGGGACCGTATAGGACTGGTCTGGGTGGATCACATCTGCCAGCACAGACTAGAGCTTCAGGGAGGATGCCATGGCCACAATTTTGTAGTCTGTACACAGCAGCTTCTGATAGAAAGGGGCATTTCATTGGTCTCGTAGGCTTCCACCAGGACCTGCACAAAGGCAGGTCCCAGCAAGTCCCAAAACTTTTTATAGAATTCCACGGTCAGCCCATCGATGCCCGGCGATTTGTTGTATGACATAAGATGAAGGGCATCGGAGAGTTCGGCCAGGGTCAGTTGGCCCTCGATTGTGCTGACTGTTGGAAGCCTGTCCCAAAGAACCCTGCATGTGTTGGAGTCATCTGGATCCGGAGAGAAGCGAGCAGAGTAGAAAGCCCTGGCCCTCTCATTCACGTTCTCTGGATCCGTTAGAAGGGAGCTGTCATCTGCCAGAAGGCAGGTGATGTTCTTACGGTCTCCTTTCTTTTTCTCATCGCGTAGAAGTGTGTGCCGCGGTCCATCTCCTGAAGGCACTGGATTCGCTTGTGCACAAACACCCCACAGGACCGCTGGAGCTGCAAGTCCTGCAAGGTGCTCTTCTCCTCATACGAGCACTGCTCAAGTTGGTCCCGTGAGCCAGATGGCTCTCCAGATTGAGCAGCTCCCTTTCCAGACTCTCGATCAGTGAGTCCCTCCATCTGCTTGCGCACCTTGTGTAATCCTGACAGAAGATCTTGATCTGCGCTTTTCCCACGTCCTACCACTGACACCACATGGGGAAGTGAGATTGCCTGCTGCGCCAGACATCCAAAAGTCCCAGAAAGACTGCGCAAAGAGCTCATCCTCCAACAGGCCATTATTGAAGTGCCAGTAGGCCGCACCTTGCCTAGCTGGTGTCAGGGCAACCGTCACGGCCACCAGTTTGTGGTCTTTGAATTGTGCCGGCCTTATGTCGGAGGAGCTAACGCAATGCGCGTGGTTCCGCAAAATGTAGACCCTGTTGACCCGGGACTGAGACACCTGCCCCTCCCTCACCCTAATGAAGGCGAAGGCGTCCGAATGTTGCCAACGTCAGGTGTTGACCAGAGAGAAATGAGCAGTCAGCTCCCTCAGAGCTGCCGAGGAGAGCGGGTAGGGTTCTTGCCCCACCCTGTCCGCGGCCTCGAGAGTGCAGTTGAAATCCCCCCTGAGGACCACAAGCTCGTCGGCACTGATGCTGGTCATGTAGGTCGGCATCCTGTGAAAGAACTGGACTCTCACCGGACCCGAGGACGGAGCGTACACATTCAAGTGGTGAATGATACTGTCTTTTGATCACATCAAGTACCATGGGAAGAAAGGACCTGGAGTAGAGTGTCACCACCCCACAAGATGTTTCTGTGAGGTGGCTGAATGACACTCTGCCCCCCTCCACTCCAGTAACCAGTTGGCTTTGGTCTCTTTAGTTGTGTGGGTTTCCTGCAGTAAGCACAGAATAAACTCCTTTTTTCAGGTAGGAGATTACCTGGGCCCTGTGGAAAAAAAAGTTTAAAGAAAAGTTTTTTAATGTTTTTAAATGTGGCAAGAGAAACAACAAAAGTGCTACCTCTCAGTCGTAGTCGTAGTGGTATTCAAGAGTCCTGAGAATAAACAAGAGTCGATAGACGTGCTTAAGTGAAGGCTGAAGGATCAGGTAATTAATAAACATTTTCAACATGTGTATGAAGTTATTAGACAAGTAGAATTACTGATTGCTAAAGATGAATTAACCCTGTTATAGCTATCAACGCTTGTAAAGCATTAATAATAATAATAATAATAATAATAATAATAATAATAATAATAATAATAATAATAATAATAATAATAATCTTGGATTCAGTGTTTTTTTCTGGAACATTATATTGGGTTTACCAACTATGTACAGTATATGTGGATGTAATATACACCATGAGTAAAAATATCTCATTCGTCAGTTCTATTAATTATATCTGTCATTTAACTAATAACCTTAGCATTTAGTTAAATATTTTTTTCAAAGTTTTTGGCCACAATCATTCAGTATTCATATAATATACCTTAAAAACATGCTTATGTTATTCACATTTTCTCTGGTTAATGCTTAGTTCTAACTTTTCATTATGCAGATTTGAAAGATAAAAGATTTGAAGATGAAATATTTTAGTGTCCCGGGATCAGAATTCAACATGAACATCAGGTGTTTTTAATTAATACATCACTGCTGGCAGAACGACGAAAGCTTCTTTCATATTGGGTTTTGAGCTTAATCTGTATTTCCTGTATGAAGCCGAGAGAGGAAAAGCAGTGAATTCAGCGATGTCATTGTATTTCCTTTATTGTTTGCTGGATGAATATCACAGCTCATCCCTGAAACCAGAAGGCTGCTTCCTGCTATCAAAATCGCACAGAAAAACAAAGTTGTTCATGTTTAGTTTTTTTTTTTTTTTTTTTTTTTTTTTTAAACTGTCTGGGATCAGTGTTCATAATCTGTTTGCTTTTGCTTTAGATTCACAAAACTCAATCTTTTTTTTTTTTTGAGAACTATAGATTGTGTCAGAATTGTTTGTGGCTTGTGCATATACCCATTTTTCTGTTTCTAATTCTTAAATTATTTATCCTAAAATGCAGTAGATCCTCTAATAATACATCACAAGAAGAAAAGAAAAGAAAAACAAAACATGTGAACATTGTTGTAGTTTTATTTAGGAATATCTTGATGTTAGCTTGCGAGGTTCGGGGGGCGTGAAGCTGGGGGGGCTGCTAATCTGTAATCTTTCAATTTTCTAATCCAGTTAATTAGTTCTATTTACTATTTAAGACCTGATCACCTGCACCTTTTCTGTCTAGTGTTTCGTTTTTGTAGCAAACGCTTAGACGCCGTCGTTTCGTGCTTCACCTCTAATATCTAAACTTCGTTGCCTTGCTCACGCAGGTCGTTTCTCTGCACATCGCTGCCAAGATATTATCAATCATTTTCTTACCTGCTCAGGTGATCTTTCTTTTCAATCAGCTTCTCTTTTCGGCTCCAAGAGCTCCAACGTTACTCTTTCCTGTTCCATCCGGTCTCCACCTCGGCTTCATAGCCGTCCAAACCGCAGCTTCAATACTCAACTTGTCTGCAACTTTATCAGAAAGTCTGGTCCTCCGTTAAACTTCCAAGCTCCTTCGACATGACATCGACATTCCCGTTGTCTGCGATTGCCTTACCTTAGCTCTATTTAATTCTACCACGAAGTTTTGTCGGCTTAATCCTTCTTTACTCCTCGCTTGCAATCAGACGCCCCTCCCCCCGCTCCCACTGAGCCAGCACAATTACCGTTTCATCAGAAGATCCTGCCCTGGACCTCCATCAGCTACGTTCAACATTTTAAAGACGTATCCAGCCCATTCTAAACTCAATTTGTAACTAGTGGCGGCTCGTGACTCGACTGGTCACAACATTCTCCAACTACACTATTGTACTGTAACTTTTCCACCGGCGCCTCACAGACTATGGTTACCACGGCAACGCCCTTATTGAGTGACTGCGGGGAGTGGTAAGTTGTCATGGTGACCAGGCAGCTTCATCAGGCTCTGCGTGCTCTGCGCCTCAGCACCGCAATCTTCCGGCTTCCTGTTGCTGCACTTTCACAACTGGCAGAGACGAATTCAACGCGCCGAACCATAACATCTAAATATTGCGTTAACTTATTTCCATTCATGACTATCTGTCCTAAACATGTCTAGAATATTTATTATACAAATCTAAAGGAATAAGCAAATGTTGTTCTACATAGACAAGGATTTTAATCGTAATAACTTCTTAGATTATACCCTGATTCACTCAGGTCAATGATGTAATTCCAATCATAACCTCTGGATGGCAGTATAATACCACAAGCTCTCTCTCTATACATTAAACCAGTTTGGTTTCGCTGCAAAGCTCGGACACTACAGCTTTTCTATCTATTCCCGCAGTTCTCACTCGGATGGATTCTCGGGAGTTCCCATCCTGCCTCATCCTCAGTCTATCTATATCAAATGACATTCTTCAATTTCAACTCTTACCCCCCTCCCCCCGCCCCTTTTGAGGCGGACTGCTCCTGACCAAATCTATAGATATTTCAACAGCCTCAGAGCAGTGGATTCTTCATCCTCTTAGGTTCTACAGCAGCCTCAGCTCTCTGTATTCTCCATCTCTGGCTTCATCTAAATCAGTTTAACTCACAGTCCAATATCCACCGCATTCAGCAGATGTCTGTGCTCTACAGCAGATCATCACACTACCGATGGCAATCCACCATTCACTATTACAGATCCCTGCTTCAGCAGATATCGGCGTTCTGCAGCAGACCACCACGCTCTACCAATGGCAGTCCACCATTCACAATAACAGATCACTGCTTCAGCAGATCTCTCTCTACAGCAGACCACCGCTCATTATTGTCAGCACTTCTTTGTTTACTTCCTCAGATCTCTGCACCGTCCAGCAGATCCCATCCTCTACTGTTAATTGCTCTTCCCTGCAGCAGATCTCTGCTCCCTCTTCAGATCTACTCACTGTTCTAGCATGCAAGTTGCTTTAGTTTACAGTCTAAATCTGTACCTGCACTACTCCAGATCTTTCAACGCTTCCGCTTTCCTCCAATACGCAGATCGTGGAAGCATTCCGCAGTCAAGGCTAATGCTAATCCCCATCTAATCAAAAATACGAGGTGCTTGTCTTTCTCAGCAATCTATTCATATGTCCACACATCCTCTCAAATATTACAGCATTAATACATGGTGAGAGACGTGGTGAGACTGGAAATCTGTCTTGTTTATGAGTTAAGGAGTTCCACTCTAGGAGAATAACTGGAGTTGTGAAACCCAGTCTCTCAATGTGAGTTCACCTTTTCCATTTCAAGCAGACATGATAGTAGCAGACCACAGATCGATCCCGTATTCACTGACACATAGGATAGTCAACATCTCATCTCTGCCCTCAATTCCAGTAAATGGAGCACAAAGCGTGCCGAGCTTCCCCAGCAGTCGATTTACACATGTTCGTCGGTTCCAGCTGCTACCTCAACT
Organism: Acipenser ruthenus; assembly: GCF_902713425.1. Taxonomy (NCBI): domain Eukaryota; kingdom Metazoa; phylum Chordata; class Actinopteri; order Acipenseriformes; family Acipenseridae; genus Acipenser; species Acipenser ruthenus. The sequence continues at coordinate 16,328,797 of NC_081207.1, read as the reverse complement.
GTCAGTTCCAGCTCCCCTTCGGCCTCCACTTTTAGTGTTCAAGTTCCGTCGACTGGTCCCGTCTGCTGCGTGCCCCCCCCCCCCCCCCCCGATTCACCAGCTGTCATTTGACTGAATCATCCTCTCAGTAACCTCCTTCAATCTGCTCAGCATTTCGTATCTGCAGCTCTCTCCCTCCTTCGACAGCTTCATATTGTACAGCCTGGTCAGTGTTTTAAACATTCTGTGCCAGAATCTGATTCATCCTATTCCTTCAAATCAAACCAGATCATGGCTTTCATCGTCCAGCTAGGGATTTTTTCTTCCCACCATTCTCTCCATACCAGTAGTTTGTCTGACTCTTTCCGGAATCTTCAAAGTCCCCCCCCCCTGCTGCACCTTCCAGCCTGCCTATATCAACAGACATTCTCCATTCATTTATCTCTACTCTTTGGAAAGTTTGCTTGTCCCCTTACGAAGATCTCCTCATGGAGACCATCTGCCTAACAGCTGATTCTTAAGAGCCTTCCCTTCTGCCTCACCTTCCCGCTGTCCGCATCAATGACCATTCTCAGTTTGCTCATTCTACTCTTCTGAAACGCCGCTTCTCCCCATACAAGGATCTACCTATGGAGATCATCTGCATCTGAGCCCTCTTCGGTCTCCTTAGGAGCTCAGAATTCACAGTTCTAATTTACGCCATCATTCAGTTGTGTACCTCCAGACGGATCCATTTCAGCGCCGTCAGTTAATTCAGCTGTCAAGCAGATTCCCCTATCTGCCCCTTATTTTCAACGTCAAGGTATCTCATCTGCTTCTCGGCCGCCTTCGGCTTCCTCAGAAGCTCAGACTTCACAGTTCCCTCAGCTTCAAGCTTCCCTGCAGCGACGAAGATCTCCTAATCAGCCAACCTCTCCACCCTCCTTTCTAGAGCAGGCCTCCTTCCTCAGCTGTATTCTCCCCATTCATTTCGTATAGGTGCAGCTACCTCCGCTGCGAGAGCCAACATCAACCACAGTCTGATCAAGACCATGGGCCGCTGGTCCTCTTCCGCAGTAGATTATTACGTTCAGAACTCGCAGTTTCTTCTGCTTCTGATTTACTTCACCATTCGGTCATACCCCCAAGAGGGATCAATTTCAACGTGGTTAGTCCATTCAGCTGTCAAGTAGAGTCCCCTATCTGCCCCTTTTCATCATCAAGGTATCTCCCCAGCAAGAACCCCCCCCCCCCCAGGACCCTCGGTTCATTGATTCCTCTCGCTCCTATCATCACTCATCGCCCCTCCTTCCACCCTCCAGAGCAAGCCTCCCTCCTCTACTTCACCCCCTCATTGATTTCTCTCACTCCTAGGATCACTCGTCACTGGATTCCAACCTACCTTGCCTCCAGAGCGGGCCTCCCCCCCCCCCCCCAATCATTCCGTAGGCACAGCCCCCTCTGCTGCGAGGGCCAACATCACTCACAGCCTTCTTCGGCTTCCTCGGAAGCTCAGAATACACAGTTTCTTCAGCTTCAAGCTTCCCTGCAGCGACGAAAATCTCCTAATCAGCCCAGCTCTCCTCCCTCCTTTCTAGAACAGGCCTCCCTCCTCAGCTGTATTCTCCCCATTCATTTCGTATAGGTGCAGCTACCTCCGCTGCAAGAGCCAGCATCAATCACAGTCTGATCAAGACCATGGGCCGCTGGTCCTCTTCCGCAGTAGACTATTACGTCCATTCATCTCCCTTCGTTCTAGCAGCAGCCCATTTTAAAATTGCTAGCATGCCCGGAGTGGGGGCTACCTGTTCGCCGGGGCCACCTGAGGTTTTCCCCTAAATTCGCTTCGAGGGGTTTTTTCCTCTCCACTGAGCGGCAGGTATACACATAGTCAAGTATACACAGTCACATCCCATTAACAAATTTACTAATCCCCCTTTGTTCGTCCTTCTGGTCTTTTGTTTGTTTGTTTATGTTATGCGTTGGCATGTTCTGTCTTGTTTGTCTCATGGTGTGGGAATTTTCGTAGGTGCCGGGGGTCCATCCTTTGGGGGGCAAGTGAGGCTCACTTCCCCGACCTCAGGGCTAGGCAGCCGCCTCCCTTACCTTCAGGGGTTCTCACCGCGTGAGTCAGAGCGGACCCCCGGCCAAACTCTGTCCTGTCGCAGCTCCTGCGCTCATCTCACTTGAGGCTCTCTTCTATTCTGCCTCTCTTCAGGACGTGGTCACTCGTGCCGAGTCCTATACTAACCTCAATGCTCTGTCCTTATTTTCAGGTCCCAGGCAGCGTGATGTCTCGGCCAATCAGGGGTTTTACGAGCGCCCCTTACATAAGCCTCAAATGCTGGGTACCTCTCTCATCTCCTCCCGAGGGGTGGCTTTTCAAGTCTAACCCTCATATGTGTTTTCAGGTTGCCGGGTCTTCCGCCCCTGGGATGTCGACAGCGTCGGCCTCAGTCGACGACCTCTTTTCTATCCCGTTTCCGGTTGCCGGGTCCTCCGCCCCTGGGATGTCGACAGCGTCGGCCCCAGTCGACGACCTCTTTTCTATCCTTTCCGGTTGCCGGGTCCTCCGCCCCTGGGATGTCGACAGCGTCGGCCCCAGTCGGTGACCACATTCTGTCCTACTAACTGCTCCTTGCTGCTTCTTCTGCCTTATCTTTCCCCCCAGCTCACGCCCAGTGAAATGTTAGCTTGCGAGGTTCGGGGGGCGTGAAGCTGGGGGGGCTGCTAATCTGTAATCTTTCAATTTTCTAATCCAGTTAATTAGTTCTATTTACTATTTAAGACCTGATCACCTGCACCTTTTCTGTCTAGTGTTTCGTTTTTCCTCCTCCTCCCCTCCTCCACCTTCTACATGCCTTCGCATCGGTCATCTCTGGGGGGCAAGTGAGGCTCACTTCCCCGACCTCAGGGCTAGGCAGCCGCCTCCCTTACCTTCAGGGGTTCTCACCGCGTGAGTCAGAGCGGACCCCCGGCCAAACTCTGTCCTGTCGCAGCTCCTGCGCTCATCTCACTTGAGGCTCTCTTCTATTCTGCCTCTCTTCAGGACGTGGTCACTCGTGCCGAGTCCTATACTAACCTCAATGCTCTGTCCTTATTTTCAGGTCCCAGGCAGCGTGATGTCTCGGCCAATCAGGGGTTTTACGAGCGCCCCTTACATAAGCCTCAAATGCTGGGTACCTCTCTCATCTCCTCCCGAGGGGTGGCTTTTCAAGTCTAACCCTCATATGTGTTTTCAGGTTGCCGGGTCTTCCGCCCCTGGGATGTCGACAGCGTCGGCCCCAGTCGACGACCTCTTTTCTATCCCGTTTCCGGTTGCCGGGTCCTCCGCCCCTGGGATGTCGACAGCGTCGGCCCCAGTCGACGACCTCTTTTCTATCCTTTCCGGTTGCCGGGTCCTCCGCCCCTGGGATGTCGACAGCGTCGGCCCCAGTCGGTGACCACATTCTGTCCTACTAACTGCTCCTTGCTGCTTCTTCTGCCTTATCTTTCCCCCCAGCTCACGCCCAGTGAATTGGTTAATAAAATATGCATGGATAAGGTGGTATTTGCTGTATTGAAACAAGCATCAAAAACATGCATTCGTATTAAAATTAATAATTAGAATATGTACATATATGTTAACATATATGTCAACTTATTACATATTTATAATATCTCAATATATATATATAAAATGCTTTTAAACTGAATTCATATGTGTACGTGTATATAACACATTTTAGGGTGCTTGCGAAAACACACAATTCAAGAGCATTAATGTTTAAAATTGAATTATATGTATTTATTAAAAAAAAGGATAGGTAGAGATCATGAAAATATGGTTATTATTAAAACAACATTAAGACACATCATAGCCTAGTGTGTACAGTATTTTCATTTCAAGCCTCCTTTCAAATTTATTGTAACTGGGATTGTAATGTACATTGTTTCCATGTAATTATACATTAACGGCTGGTTTCACAGACCATAATTTGTACTAGTCTTGGACTGCAAAGTGTTAATTTTGGTAATGTAATCCAAGACTAGAGCTAATCAGGGTCTGTGAAACTAGCCACAAACTAATTGACATAGATCTTCTGCCCCTTCTGATAAGGTTTAGAGTAGTTCTTTACTGCTACATACTTGTTTCTTATTTAAGGTTGATTTGTAAATATAAATCACTCAGCCATCACCTTTTACCAGGCATTCAAGAAAGACAAACCTCCATTCTTTAATCAAACTGCCTCTCAAAAGGATCGACATCTTAAGATAACTTTAAAAATGGAGACAAAACAAAGTCCTGATTGAAGAATGTGAGGTTACATAGCAAAAGCTTCTAATACCATAACATGTTTCTCTATAATGCTTTCCGCAAAGATGAATTGCTCCAAAGAGGTGCAGCCCTGGTAATAAGAGCACAATGCTCAATAGGAGTCCCTGCTAAGGGAAAGGTTAGCCCTCAGTCATTGACTGACAAGCTCTTTAAAATTATTCTGAAGCTCTGATCGTCCGTTAGGTGGCATTATTCACTACTGTGTTTGTTACTAGCAAGCAGAAAGAGAAAGAACATGCTGTAACCTACCATCTAACACGATTGGGACAGATGAATACATGCAAAACAACTTTCTTGTTTTAACCAATTCAGACCACTTGATATCCCTGAATAGATAGATGTCCTCTTCAAATACATGTACACTATTTTTAATGGTACAGTGGTACCCCAGCATATTAAAATCCCTCTAGAAGTTAAACACGATACAAAACATTTGTGGTGTTTTACATATTCAGTATGTTTGTAAGTGCGCTCTCACATTGGAAAAAAACACTGGAGTGAGAAAACATACTTTCTATTGCAGATTAGCACAGCATGAGCCAACACAGGTCTAGGCTATTCCAAACCGATTGCTTAAACCCTGACCTAGAGAGATCACCTTCTAATGGAGCATTCATTCCACACTGGGCCTTGTCAATGTGTGGCTAGTTCTCTGATGTGTTCAGTTGTGCACAAGACTCTGCTCTCACACTATACATCTGAGCACATTTCTGCTAGATATTTTTAATATTGGTGTCTGATACAGTTTCGAATTCGAAGCTTAGCTTATACAGTATTTCTTAACTCGTAAGAGGCATTTTTTTTGAGGAACGGCTATGCAAGCCAAGTTATGTGATAACCCAAGTGGATTTAGAAAATAAATTAATAAATAAATAAATACTATGCACTAATAATGTAATAATAAGCAATATGCTACTGCATTTTACAGTCCATAATAATAATAATAATAATAATAATAATAATAATAATAATAATAATACCCATATATTTCCTTAGTCCTCCTCAACTTGAAGGTTGATGTTCATAACAGATTTTGCTTCAGTGAGACTCTAAATTCCTTTAGCATAATCTGTGTCATTAATGCTCTAGAAACCCCCAAATTCTGCTGAGGAATATGAAATTGTGTGGACTTATTATACTGGTGCTTAGCTTACAAGAATATCCAGACAGCTATGTTAAGCAATTTCTGAGAACTTCTTGGCAATACAATCTGGCCCACTGACAACTTAAGTTCTTTATTTATTATTTTTTTTTTAGTAATTTCAAAGTTGTGGTGTTGGTAGGAGTGACATTAATTGATGTTAAGTAGTGGCTGTAGACTACCCTGAAACATTGCCTTTCTTGGACTGTTGTTTTCACTAAGAGCCCATATATGGGGGTAAAAGAAATATTAAGAATGGTGTTACTAAGGTGCTAGCCTACCTATTCCCAAACCATTTAAATACAATTAAGGTCTAATTGTAACAGGACATTCTCCCTCACTTTGGGTTGCCAAGCAACCACCCTTGAATATATAACGTAAGTCTTTTGTCGAGGTCACTGAAAAACACTTGAGACTACAAGAGCCGCAGTCACGCCAACCATTGTAAGGAAGGGAATGATTGGTCAGCATTCCTCCGTGAAGGTATCAACAAGAAACGCAACTGGTTGTGGTTGAATGTAAACCAAGGCCTCTATAGTCACGGGTGTTTTGACAGTAAAGACGGAGCCCGCAGTATGCATGACAGTGTAATTTCAGTGTAAATTATTTTCAGACAGGCCACCCATGTTTGACCAGAACATTCTGTTCTCAGGCCAATCAAACTTTTTTTTTCCTGTTGCTTAGATACAGCGATTTATATTCAAATATGCAGGAAATTGTGCTATTTTTAAATTTTGCTGGCAAATCCATGCACCTTTCGTAGTTTAACTAGAGGGGTCGCTGTAGTCCATGGAGACCCAAGGCAAAGAAACACAGACCTGCTTCTTGAAATAGTTCACTGGCGATTAGCTATGCCTTCAGCACTAATCTTGCTTACACTGGATTTTGTATTATTCCCATCAGCATCTATTCTAGCATATATACCACCACTTTTTATGTGCTTATATCAAGGTTATGAAAACCAATCGTGCATGTGAGTCTCTTCAGTGTATTTTTGCCTTCAAAAAATATGTAAGGGAGGGCCAAAAAGATCTTCATGATGGATATATTTGGCACTGATTTAGATCAGTTGAACAGACTGTCTCCTCTTTATTCATTCATTCACTTTCAATTACCTGTGCAGCTATTAACTATGTTCAGATCCAGTGAGATCCCTTAGGGAGATTCTGTGGCTGGTTGTGTTGCATAGTTTTGTTGCGGGACCTGTGGAGCGGAGCTATCCCCTACTAATAAAAAGTAATCATGACCTAGGGGTCAAAGAAAGGTGACCTTGTGCTCAGATGTGTCTGATGATGGTCGAAGTGAGTCCGGCTGGGCATGTCCTCCTGTTTTCCGCACCTGGTAATGGTCCCCAGCTATCCTCCTGCGCTCCCACAAGATTAGCGCCGCAGGCAGACAGAGCGCATCACACAAGTGGTGACTCGTCCCTCAAACTGTCGCTGTCTGATGGGCAAATGGAATGTGTCTGTCATGCTGGAAGGGCAACATTTGAACAGAGAGCAATTAGGACCAGAATGCCCCCTGCTGCTCTGAACGTAAAATTCAGGAATGTTTTTTTTTTTTATATATCTTGGAGGTTTAGGCTATTTTATATCTTTAACTTTCAGCTATTTTGCAAAAAAGACAGTGCTGTATTACAGTGCCTCTTATCACCATCAATCACTATCATGCATTATTGTACTGTAAAACTACCTATATATACTATATTTAATCTACAGCTATGGCCAAAGGTTTTGCATCACCTATATATATATATATATATATATATATATATATATATATATATATATATATATATATATATATATATATATATATATATGGAAAACTACAAAGTGGTATGTAATTCAATATAACGTAACATTATTCTGCAGGTTTCATTCGACTTTATGAAGCAAAATGAGTTAATTCTATAGGGTAATGGAAATCTTTTGGCCATCGCTTTATGCTGGCAGTGCAACTTTTCGTACCCCACAGAACAGTTTTAAAAACTTCAACAACAAAAATAGGCTACAAAAATAAGTAATTAATAAAAATACATACTCTGGGACCAGAAATTGGTCCTCTGTGTTTACTGGAGTTTTCTTTCCTAGATTGCAGTCGAGGTATTTTCCTATAGAGCTGCAAGAGGGAACACACACACACATGCACACGCACACACTCACACACAAAACAATTCATATAGATGGTACCTTTAGTAAATGAAATAGAATTAAATACAATTGCTTTGGTTATTTGTGTATTTGCATCATATTTTCTTATTTGTCTGTTCATTTCTTTAAAAAGTATTATTTGCATTGCACATCCATTTCAATGGGAATTCTGGTTATCTTATAGCTTTTCTTGAACTTCCAGGTTGACTGGTAAGGACCGATGCAGTGGGGAAAGCATGTTGCTGTGAAATGTACATTTACAGTATACATGTTCATGATTTACAAATCTAGAATATAACACACTGACATTTGATTTTTCAAAGCTTTTGTCTGGTGCTAAATTTGTACAATTGAACATTGTTGTAAAGGGGCACTAAAATAAACCCCAAATAACCTTCTAATTAGCAGGTATTTTCAATAGCTTTGAGAAACAAAAGCAAAAGGCGAAATTGGTCCAAACATTTTTATTTCACAGTTATTCTTTAAAATATGGTCAACTATTTAATAATACCCAGTCCTTACAGTACAATTATTGCATAAAAAGCAAATAATTTAGTAATGAACTGAAACAATTTACAGCACCTGTTAAATAAACAAATAACAGCAGCTATCTGTTCCCATGAAATGCAGAAAGGCATGCAGCGGTACAACCCTCAACCCAACGCTCCTCAATATGGAAGTGTTTAAGTGGTCCTGCTTCACCCAGCCCCAAACCTTTCAAATTACTGCTGTTCCTTTCTGACAAAAAGTAAATAAACAATTCACAGCTGCAGAGGGCAAACACAGAAACACATCTATCTCTCCTAGGCGTGATTGCCGAACAAGTCATTAAATGGGAAATGTGAGACCCCCCCCGTCAGTACTTAGATGATAAAGGTCCTATGTTGCAAATTGACTGAGCTCCTAAGAACCCTCAGATTAACCCCAGAGGTGCCATATGTAAGATAATCACAGTTGGTATATTAGACACCTCGCTTGGGGTGGGGGTGCAAGGTTTTAGTTAACAAATGGAAACATCTAAACTTATGTGTTAAAGAAGGCTTCAGGCTTATGTGACATTTTGATAGAGTACAGAATCCTTTAGTCTGGTTTATCTACATCGGTTGTGTTGGTAGGAGCTAGTGCTAACAATTGCGGGCATCAGGTGGCAATCACAGAAAATAGGTACTTAACACCACCAATTATAAGAATTGCTTAACAATAGCAGGATAATGCTGATACCAAAAAGTCAATGCATTGAAGTAAATGATAAGATTTTGTTTCTGTTATATTTGTATTATTAGGTATATCATCAGTATTTTAGAGTAATGAGTTCTAGTTAGGAGACATTATAAGTCAAGGACCAGTCCAGCCCTGTGTTTTTGAACAAATAAAAACAACTTTTTAAAACTAAGCATCTCGGCAGTTTAATTTAAGGTCTCTTAAACTCACTCGAGTTGTCTGTTCCTCCTTTTTAATACACTAATGTGCCTTCTGGCACACACGGACCAGATAAACACTATGCTGTCACAGGTTCATTGTTCATTTATACTGTAGTTCAGTTTTTCAATTGTTGAGGAACTGATTGGGCTGAAAACAGCAGAGTTGCTCACAAATAACATCAATTATTATTAAAACAAACACAAATATTAAATACAGTGATGCCAATAAATGTAATAAACTGCATTTAATACATCTAGTCGATCTGCTCTATATTGAGGTGATCAACAGAGAATGCAAAATTCAATGCAAGCACCTGTTAAACTATAATCTCCACCATCTAATATAAAGAATCAATCACCCTCAACACTCTTTTGGTTAAGTATAATATCCTCACTATAAGCTGCTAACCAAATAAAAAATGTTTATACACAGATGGCTCTTTTTCTTGTTGTATTGCATCTGCAGTATGTGCACAATGCAAATGTATTTATGTATGTATTAAAGCATGTTTGATTCAAAGTGCAGATGTTGGGTGTTTAGAGAAAAGCAGATGCTGGATGGATTGTGTCCTCGTGGTTCCCTTTCAATTTGAAGACAACCACCAACCGATACTTTTGGGATATGCCTGCCTTAGGTAGGTATTCACTGAGCATTTTATGTCAGAGCTGCCAATAGGCCCCTCAGTCCCACCTTCCGAGGGAATAAGTAGTCGTTCCGCGGAGCTCACTTCCTCTTTTGCCTCTCACCTATGGTAAGGTACGCTTCTGTGTCACTAACCGGTGTGTTTTTTGAAAACAGCTCTTCTGAGTTGACTGCAGTTCCCTTGCATTCGTGCTGAGAGCTGGCTTGCCACTCTCATGGAATCAGCAGCTCCATTTTGATTTTTTATGGTCTGCTTCGCTTGTGTCACAGACCGTCTTTTCTTAGCTGTCCGTCCTATGAGTGTGACTGCCTGTGCAGTATTGGTGTGTGCGTGTGTTGTCTTTCAGCCTACATCTTCAGGGAGAACACAGTTCCTCCACTGGGGCTCTGCTTGCTGCCCCGTTGTTGAGTGACTTTGCCGGCTGTCGTTCGCGTAGCTTGGGCAAAAAAGCATGTTCTCCCTTCTGCTATATTCTTTTTTGAACTAACCGACCACACGTGGTTAGGGTAGGCCCCACTGCATTAGCTGCCCTTCGGTGCACGGTCAGCCCTTGGTACTTCAGTGCCTCTGTGCGCATGGTGCTCGGTGCACACGGTGCTTGGTGCTCGCAGTGTGTACGGTACTCCGGTGCCCAGGACACGTGGCGCACTTTGTGCACACGGTGCTCGGTGTACTCAGTGCAAATGATACTCGGTGCACTCGGATCACACAGTGCTCGGTGGACACGGCGTTCGGTGTCTCAGTGCACATAGCGCTTCGGTGCTCAGTACACACAGTGCACTCGCTGCACACGGTGCTCGGTGCACACGCTGTGCAAGGTACTCAGTGCACACAGTGATCAAAGTGCATGGCGCATGTGGTGTTCTGTGCACAACATACTTGGTGCACTTAGTACACACGATACTCTGTGCACTCGTTGTACGTGATAATCAGTACACAAGGCATTTGGCACGCTCGGTGCACATGGTGCACTCGGCATGCACGGTGCTTGATACGCTCTGTGCTCTCGTGCTTTGGTACCTCGGTACATGCAGTGCTTAGGCGCCCCCGTGCTTACACTAAGTGCAAGCAGATGTGCAGTGCCAGGTTCAAACCCCATCTGAAATGTCTTGGTTCCATGCTTGCATTTCCTGCAGGGTGAACATGCCCCAGGAGGATGGGCATGGGTGTCCAGCAAGCCACTTCAGCCCTAGAGGAGGAGACGTTCTGCGACATCTGTGTGACTTTCCAGCCCGGGTGCTTTGCAGAAGACTTAACAGAGCCAGGGGGGTTGAATGTTCGTCCCCTATGACCGAGCCGTCTGAGGCCCTAGGAGCCCTGGTTCCCCCCCTCCTCCGTCCCAGAACCCCTCGCAGGGTATCCCCTGCATACAGGCTCAGCCGCCACCCTCTCGCAGCCACTCCCCATCTCCACAGACGGTGAAGCAGGTCAAGCGATCGAGACAGCGAGGGACATTATGGACCCGAAGGAACAGATGGTCCGGGTCCTGGAGCTGTTGGCACGCAGCAGACTGCTAACGCTCCTTCCGCGGCTCCGCCAGTGTCTGCCCAAATACCTGCCCCTGTCTCCCCTAAGGGAGATCAGGATGAGCTGGAATCATCAGCACGGACGACAGCGAAGGAGGACTCACAATCTATAGCGGCCTCCTGGAATGAGTACTCCTTCCCCACTGAAATGGAGGAAGGAGATGAACCTGCGCTCTCTACTGAGGCAGAGCCTAGCTCTGAGGTTGCCTCAGAAGCTAACGCGCCTCCATTTTCAAGCTCCATGTCAGCCCTGATGGGACGTGCTACAAACCTTTTACAGGTCCCTTAGGCAACAGCAGCTGAGCCGCGCCGGTCCATGTTCAGGACGCAGGCTGTGGCTCCTTATCCTCAGCCCTTCCTAGCATTCCCAGATTTCATGGAGGAGTGCTACAGAGTACCCTCCCCTTGTGCATATTTATGTATTATTATTATTATTATTATTATTATTATTATTATTATTATTATTATTATTATTATTATTATTATTATTAGTGGATTATATTGTATTTGTGCGCGAGCGGGCGGATGAAAGCCGTCCGTCATTTTATTTAAAAGTGTACTTGGTGTGGATCGGGTTAAATATCCCATCCCTATAAAACCTATGGGAATGTGGCTGGAGCCTTAATAAGATAATTTATTAATAGGTAATTAAGGCTCCAGCCACAAATATAAAAAGACCCACTCCTGGCTAATTAGGAGAGAGAGAGCTTAGAGGAGTAAGAGCGTGAGCAATAGTGATTGCTACCCAGAAGCGAAGGTACTCATTGTAAAAGAAAATCACTTGTTAGTGTTTATTTTTGTTTTGGCCCATGTGCCCATTTCTTTGGTGTGTTTTGTTAAACCTGTTTATTTTGTTATTAATAGATATACTGCTATGGCAGTTTGGCCTCATACCTTTTGTTTTTGCACTTCTTCCTGGTCCGTGACAACACCACCCACACACATCAATCAAGCCCACCTGATCACAAGGAAGTACGCTCCTCTTGGAATCGTCCAGCCTCAGCGCACAGTGTGCTGAAGCAAGCGGCTCTGCTCGCTTCTTTAATGGGCGCGGACAAGCTGGGCCTGACGGGTTTTCCCCCATTGAACTCCACCATTGCGGCCTTGGTCAAGGCTCCTCCGGTGAGGGGCTTGCCCAAGGACCATGCGTGCCTGAACCTGCAATGCAGGGTCACAGAGACGCACTTAAAGCGGCCGTATGCAGCTGAAGCACAGGTGACTTGCTTGGCGAGTATCCTGACCGCCTATTTGGATGGCATACTACGGGAAGTCCCGCTCTCTGAGCCAGTAGTTTCCGAATTACGCCTCCTGTCAGGCTTGCTGCTCCAGATATCAGGCTTAAGAGCATGGAAAGCGAGAGAGAAAAGGTGGGTCTTGAGAGCTGATTTAAAGTGAGCGACGGTGGGAGCATCACGCACCAAAGCTGGGAGAGAGTTCCAAAGAGTCAGAGCCATGAAGCTAAACGAGCATTCCCAAAGTGTGGTGCACTTTTGCTTGGAGGTAACAAGCAGGCCAGAGTCGGAGGACCTCAGCTTGCAGGCAGGGACATAGCGGGTCAGCAGGTTGAGGAGGTACTTGGGACCTGTCTGATGAATGGTATTGTAGGTGAGCAGGAGAGTTTTGAAAATAATCCTGAAATTTACAGGTAGCCAGTGCAGCTGGGCAAGGTGGGTGATGTGATCACATTTTTTAAAGGATCCTGGCAGTGGCATTCTGCAGTCGGTTTATGGTGCGTGCCGGGAGACCACCATATAGAGAGTTGCAGGTGTCGAGTCGAGAGGAGACAAATGCATGACAAAGTATCTCCGCATCCAGGAGGGAAAGGTAGGGACGGACTTTGGTGATGTTTCAAAGATGGTAGAAGGAAGATTTGACCACAGAGGAGATGTGGGCATCAAAGGAGAGGTTGCTGTTAAGAAGTACACCAAGACTTCGTACTGTGTGGGAAGGCAGCAGCAGACAGTTTCCGAGGTTCAGAGCAGCTATATTGAGATTCTTAAGTTGAGTTTTAGATCCTACTAGAAGGAGTTCAGATTTGCTAGTGTTCAGCTGAAGAAAATTGGCAGACATCCAGGCCTCGATGTCTTGAATGCAAACCCAAGAGCCAGACCATGGCAGAGGGGCTTTCAGGGTCGAGTTTTAAGTAGAGCTGGGTGTCGTCAGCATAGGAGTGAAACATGAGGCTGTGTTGGTGGATGAGGTGACCCAAGGGAAGCATGCACAGTAGATATTGAAGAGAAGGGGTCCAAGAGCAGAGCCTTGGAGGGTACTACAAGTGACTGGGTTTGTGACACCACTGCATACAGCATAAAAAACAGACTGCATGTGTCCAGATAGGTAAGAGGACATCCAGAAGAGACAGGTTCTAGAGATTCCGGCATACTTCTGAAGGCGGTCAAGAAGAATGCCATGATCTATGGTGTCAAAAGCGGCTGTTAGGTCAAGGAGGACAAGTACAGAGGGAGCACCAGCACTATTCACATTCTGAAGTAGAGCAGTTTCAGTACTGTGATGTGGCCGGAAGCTAGACTGTAGAGATTTAAGCAGATTGTTATCTGTGAGATGTTTCATCAACTGACTGGCTACAGCCTTTTCGAGAGTTTTGGAGAGAAAAGTAAGATTGGAGATGGGACGGAAAGTCAGCCAGGTTGAGGGAGGGTTTTTTGAGTAACGGTGTAACTTGGACAAACTTAAGGGCAGCAGGAACCAAGTCCTCGAGTCCAGGGACAGGTTGAGAGTTTGTATAATTGAAGGGGAAAGATCAGAAGCACAGAGACGGACAAGGTTAGTCGTCCAAGGGTCCAGGGGGCATGTGGCAGTAGTTGATTTCAACAGTAGGCCAGAGACATCAGCAATGGAGAGAGGAGAGAAGGAGGAGAGAGCAGGAGCGGCAACCAGAGGAGAGTCAAGGTGGTCAAGTAGTAAACTGGGTTTGTGGCAGGAGAGCGTAGAATAGATGTTGTCAATTTTGTTCTGAAAGAAAGAGGAAAAATCATGACAGGTAAGAGAAGAGGATGAACGGGAGATGGATCTGTCGGTGGCTGGATGTAGGATTTAGTCAATGGTCTTAAAGAGAACATGGGGTTTACCATGTCCCATAGTTATGATTTCAGAGAAGTTCTTCACCCTGGCCACGGTGAGCGCACGCCTGTAGCTTGCGAGATGGTCGGTCCAGATCTGTCTGTGAACCGTTAGTCCAGACAACCTCCACTTGCGCTCAAGCTTGCAGCAGGCAGACTTAAGCACTCGAAGTTCAAGGGTGTACTATGGGCAGTTTCGATCTTTCTTGATGGTTCTGGTTGTAAGCGGGGCAACAGTGTCGATGATATGAGTAAGCTTGGCGTTCTAGAGGGTCACTGTATCATCAACTGAGGACAGGAGAGTACCAGTTAGAGGGGATGAAGAGACACATTCTAAGAGATTCAGCAGATTCAGCAGATTCTTGGGACAGAAGGAGATAACAGTATCAGTAGCGGAGGAAGGAGCAGGGAGATTAATATTAGCAGTGATTAAGAAAGGGTCGGAGAGAGAGAGTTATCTGAGACGGAGAGATTGGAGATATCAAGACCCCTTGTGATGAGCAGATCCAGGGTGTGTCCTTGGGTGTGAGTGGGGACGGTGACAGATTGAGAGTGTCCAAGATAGTCCAAAAGCATGTTGAAGTCAGTCACTAGGGGGGAGGAAGGCAAGTCAACATGAATGTTGAAGTCACCTAGGAGTAGGACTTTGTCAGTAGAAGTGCAGACGAGTGAGAGGAATTCTGAAAACTCGGCAATAAAAGCAGAGTTGCTTTCAGGTGGACGGTAGATAACAGCAAGGGTGAGGGACATGGGAGAGGGGAGCTTGATGGCAAGATGCTCAAATGAAGAAAAGGCAGGCAAAGAAAGAACTGAGAAAGCAAGCACAGAATTTGCAATAACAGCAGTGTATCCTCGTATGTTGTCCGCTCACGCTCCCTCGCGACGACTCCGGTATACTTTACCAAAAGTATTGGTTGGTGGTCGCCTTCGAATTGAAAGGGAACGTTAGGTTACTTACTGTAACCCTGGTTCCCTAAAAGAGAGACAACCACCAAACCTTGCGAAGTCGCATCACTCGCATTGCGGGTTTGATGCAAAAGAGGAAATGAGCTCCATGGAACGACAACTTATTCCACGAAGAGGCCTATCGGCAGCTCTGACATAAAATGCGCAGTGAATACCTACCTAAGGCAGGCATTTCCCAAAGTATTTGTTGGTAGTCGTCTTCTGTTTCAGGGAACCAGGGTTACAGTAAATAACCTAACATTTGGAGACGCTAAACTGCAGGGAATTCTTAATATGAATCGGGGGCCTTTGCTTGAGTTTGGGTTGCTGAGGCTCAAAATGATCCAGCCTTGTGCTGAATTGTGGTCAATACAATGATGCCCATAGGGGACTGTTGAAGCCAACTCATGTGGTTGATTAATTTTGAGACTTA
Organism: Acipenser ruthenus; assembly: GCF_902713425.1. Taxonomy (NCBI): domain Eukaryota; kingdom Metazoa; phylum Chordata; class Actinopteri; order Acipenseriformes; family Acipenseridae; genus Acipenser; species Acipenser ruthenus. Next base: position 16,313,178 of record NC_081207.1, on the reverse strand, counting down.
ACAAAAGCACATATGGACTTCAACATCACCCCCTATGGACACTTTATTGCATTGTGGTTTGTTCGGTGCCTTTACCAAAATGTAGCACTTTACATCAGCTAGATAAGCCCCTGCATCTGTCAATATACCCCTAAGTCTTTTTTATTAAAGTTATTTGTATATATGTTTAACATACTATATTTTCAAAAACTCTAAACGTAATGCCTCTCCAGTGCACTGCTCGCTTATTATTTGTGCATACTGTTTGTGGTCATCTATCAAGGATTATTTTGATTTAGGGAATTGTAGGTGTTCTCCATACTGATGTCTAAACAAGGACTCGACTCAACACCTGTCTTAGTGTTTTGTGGAAACTAAGTTCAAGAGACAGAATCTAGTTTTTGAGCCCTGGAACTTGCAATGTTGTGCTTGGACAGCTTCTAACTGTAAGTGTCACTTTGAAGACCTGGCCTGGGCCTTCCAGCAAATGCAAACTCTACTGTGGAAAACTTCTGAGCAGGCAAACAACTGATATCAGGAATAAACATTGAAAATACATTTTTAATCACTTCTTGTTATATTTTCTGTGCAATTTCCATGTTTGTGCACATGCTGGTAATGACATATGTTGCATTATTTTTCAAATTAGGCACCTTATAAACTTGCATACGTAGATGGTATCCTATTTAGTGTATTTTTATTGTTTTTTTAATAATTGTTGACCTCAAATTGGCATGGTTTTGGGTTAAATTTTTTTTTTTGCTATTGCCTCAACCTTCAAATCATTTCTAAAGGAAAAGATAAAGCTTACAATTTAAGCCCCAAGACAAAAGCCATGTCATCTGTTCTTGTTGTGTACTGCGAGTAAAATAAACTGCATTCACAACCATAACATGGCCTCCCTTTAATCAAGACAGGATAAAAATGTCTATAAGCATGGTCATTTGTCATATGCCGGGGCAACTGTTTTTTTCCCTTCCCTGGTCTTAATCACAAAGTAGTGTCACGCTTATTTTAGTTTCAAACCTAGGCTGCAGTTACCACACAACAAGATTTTTTAGCAGTGTCAATTTATTTCTGTCACAAACAAAATAGGATGTAAAGAATGTGAAACAATAGATTTTAATGAAACATTTTATATTGGAAACAAACTTTTCCATTGTAGAGGTGTGATACAATATTTGATTTTAAAAACCTTGAGGGTGAAACTGGTGTAACCTCCCATATAAAAAAATACTATATCACCCCAATTTCCTATAGTAAACTGCAATATCTACTATAGTATAGTAATGGGAACTATAATATTTTTGGATGGTACTAGAGCATTTTTTCACCAAGAAAACTCATGTCTTTAACATCGAACTTTAATCAGCTGAACAGTTCTTCAGGGCTCTGTACTGTAACAGTATGGTAATTATTAGTTGTTTTATGGGGTTACAATATCACCTAAATCCATAAATTGACCCTTAAGATACAGTACAAACTCATAATTACTATTCACTTGTTCCTGGTTCCCTTCCAAATGATCATCTTATAATAGATATGCCACATGTCCTTCTTTTTCAGCCAATATAACTGCACTTTCAAGACAGTGAAGGAATTGCATTGCATTTCAGTTTACAATGTAGTCCACACCCCATCAATATCGCACGGTGGTTTCAATCACTGATTCTATCTAGATAAACAAAATTACCATGTGTGGCTCGACTCCCGGCTGTCATCAGGTCTGGAGAATGTTGAAGGTGTTAAAGTAACGCGTCGATCATGGCGTGCCTTAAAGTCTTCTAGTTTACAACCCATTTGTATACTTTGTTCTTGTCAGATATATTCCTGATATTATATATATGCCTTCCTCTGTCCTTTACTGAAACTTTTATAAATTAACTGTGGCCATTTTATTCTATCTCTGTGCAAACACAGTTCTATAGAAAAATACAGTTGAAGTAAAGACATGGAGACTACAAAACAACATAGTTCATATCAATAACAGAAGAAATCAAACTGGTTTTGAATTGGTCAGTTAAAAAATCCAAGACTGTACCAAATAGTGTGGCTTATTAGACTGGCGGTCTCCCATTGTGCCACATCCCTTGCTTATCCTGTAGGGTTCAGAAAAAAAAACTGCACAGGATGTATAGTGTTACTGTATGCCATAAAGTAACATTATGATTCACAGGCTGCCAAAATACAAGCAGTGCTTCTACAGGGGTTGGAAGTCTGTTTAATTTCTTGAATATAGAATATATCTAACACAAATTAAATACAGATATACAATCTCCTTCTCCTCCTCCCCATTGAATTATGCACAAGAGCGGGAAATGGGTCCAGGGGATGCCTATGTCACTGCTATTAACTAAGATTAACACTGCACTTATTATTAATGGTATTTCTTGGGATAGATTTGTCTGCAAATGAGAATCTAGAATCATTCATTTTAACAGTTGGTTCAATGCCAAAAGCTAGGTGTTCATAAAGGAGGACAGGGGTGCAGTTCATCCAAGGGATGGGGAGGGTTGAGACTGCAATACATTCCGTGCCCTTTCCTTACTCGATGTGTTTTCCTTCTACAGCCATTGGCTAAAAATACACACCACAGAATGCAGTCTTAGCTTCCAATTTTCTGCAATATGATATTGTTTTATATATATATATATATATATATATATATATATATATATATATATATATATATATATATATATATATATATTTTCGATCCATGGCAGGTCACTGTTGCTCGCCTGTGTATAAGGATCTGGTTTTACAAGAGAACCACCTGAGAGCGCATCAGTTGGCAGATATGCAGTTGTATATGCACAGCCTGATCTTACTGCTTGGGTATAAGGCAATCTAATACAGAGAGGGCACATTAGTATGGCTGATAGATCTTGCCTGCTTATCCCTCTTAATCCTCTCCAACGAATGCTCAGATGGTAAGGTTTGTAGAAGATCCCATAAAAGAAAGCTTATATGAAGCTGAAGATCAAATCTAACCAAGCTGCCCTGTAGCCAGGTGTAACAGACAATCTATAAATCATTGAACCTTCTTTGGGCGCAGAAAAAAAAAATGCACATACCATTTGTAACACAGTAAAATATTAATATTATCATATTATTACTGGACCAACTTGAGAGCAACTTTTTATGGGTGTGATACATCAGAGTTATGTTAATAAGGCACATGGTGTTATTTTAACTATTTTAGATTCACTTTGTATCATTTTCTGTTTGTCTCCGTTTATATATATATATATATATATATATATATATATATATATACTCAACAGAGTATGGAAAGATGCATGCTGGGAATAACAAGAAGAGACAGGAAAAGGAAGGAATGGATAACAGCGCAAACAAAAGTTATTATAAGAGCGAAAAAACTGAAATGGCCGTGGGCCGGACAGCAAGAAGACAAGACCATCCCTGGACCAAGGAGACACTAGACTGGATCCCAAGAGATATAAAGTGACCAAGAAGAAGACCTCCAGGAAGATGGCAAGATGAAATTGGGAAACACGCCGGAGCAACGTGGATGAGGGACACAGCAGACAGGCTTTTGTGGAAGAATCTTGGGGAGGCCTTCATCCAACAGTGGATTGAAAAAGGCTGAAGATGATAATGATATACATATACACTACCGGTCAAAAGTTTTAGAACACCTGAATTTTTCCAGTTTTTATTGAAATTTACGCAGTTTATTGTATAATTCAATGTACTCTGAAATTAAAGCATAGAACAAATAAACAATTGGAGATAAAAAAGAAATCATGGAATCGTTTTGTTTAACAAAATTTAATCTAAATTTTTGACTCATCAAAGTAGCCACCTTTTGCAGATATAACAGCCAAACACACTCGTGGCATTCAACAATGGAAATCAAATATTGTTCGGAAAGTTCTTCCCAACACTGTTGCAGAAGTTCCCACAAATGTGTTGCACTTGTAGGTTGCTTTGCTTTAACCCTTCTGTCCAGTTCATCCCAAACCAGCTCGATGGGGTTTAAGTCTGGAGACTGTGCTGGCCATTCCATGATTTGAAGCCTACCGTCTTTTTCTTTTCTTCTAAGGTAGTTCTGACATAGCCTGGAGGTATGTTTTGGGTCATTATCTTGCTGTAGGATGAACCCCTGACCAACCAGGCGTATACCAGAGGGTATTGCATGGTGCTGCAAAATGCTGTGGTAGCAGTTTTGATTCAGGGTGCCACTCACTCTGTGCAAGTCGCCGACTCTGGATCCAGCAAAAGAGCCCCAGACCATCACGCTTCCTCCTCCATGTTTGACAGTTGGTGTCACACACCGAGGAACCATCCTTTCGCCTACTCGACGGCGTACAAAAACCCTGCGTGATGAACCGAAGATTTCAAATTTTGATTAATCGGTCCATAAGACCTTCTTCCAGTCTTCAGTAGTCCACTGGCGGTGCTTCATGGCCCAGGCAAGCCTCTTTTTCTTATTTTGCCATCTTAACAATGGCTTTCTTACTGCCACTCGACCTGTCAAACCTGCAGCTCGAAGTCTTCTCTTCACAGTTGAAACTGAGACTTGCTTACTTCGACCAGTGTTAAGCTGTGCTTGAAGCTGTTGTCCTGTGAGCTGCCTATCACGCAAGCTGTTGACTCTCAGAAACTTGACTTCTGATTCTGTTGTGGCTTTGGGTCTGCCAGACCTCTTCCTGTCAGAGTTTCCTCCAGTTTCCAAGTGCCTTTTGATGGTGTAGGAAACTGTACTCACTGACACCTTGGCTTTCTTTGCAATTTCTCTAAAGGAAAGACCTACACTTTTAAGGGTTATAATGGTCTGTCTGTCTTCCTTTGTTAATTGCCTTTTTCTCGCCATTATGAGAGCAATATACTACTTCCTGCAGTACAATACTGTCCAAATGATGCTTAAGAGGGTGTAGTAACACAGTCTATTCCAACACTGCTTTTATACAGACAGAGGGTTTGTAAGTAATCAACAAAAGTTGGGACACCTGTAGGAATTGTTAGCATCAACTTTCAAGGCTTAATTTACTTCCATTGCTGCAGAACAGCTGTAAGTTGTTAACCCATTACTTGTTCCCTGAAAAAGGCCTTTTGTATAACTCTGAAATGTACATTATTTTTCAGTTTTTGGTAACCTAAACTTTTTTTTTTTAACCTCTGGCAGTTTACCGCTTACCTTTGTACCATTTCAGGTTATTCGCTGGACTTGAACTGCTTAAATTTCAATAAAAACTGGAAAGATGGGGGTGTTCTAAAACTTTTGACCGGTAGTGTATATATAGAGAGAGAGATTTGTAATAATTGATTACAAATCAATTATCAGGACGTTTCGGACTACAAGTCCTTCATCGGCTGAATACAAAAAAAACAGTGCTTTAAGAAGTTGATAAAAAACAAACAAGTAGTCTTTTAAACAAAATTCCAGAATGTTGATGATGATGATGATGACGATGATGATGATGATGATGACCTCAGAATAGAATGTTCATGCCAAATGGCTCCAAAGTGCCTAGTTTGAAAATAAGTTCACATTCCTTTTGTTTCCTGACAGCATTAGTTCCATAGCATTGAACCATCCCACAAATTGTGATGTCTTCTATAGTGTGGTCATTTCTTTTAAAATGTCTGGCGACAGGAGAGGTAGAGGTGTTAATTTGTATACTTCTCAGATGTTCCACAAAGCGATCAGCCTAAGCGTCATTTTGTTTCACCAATATATAGCTTGTTACATTTGATGCAGCCAATGCAATATACTTCCTTTATTCCTTTACTAATGCAAGTAAAAGTATTATGGATATTAAAAGAGGATTTTGCTCCCTTAACTACTGTGTTGCTGTGAATGTATTTACAAGTTGCACAGCATGACCTCGAGAAGATCTCCAACTTATATCAAACTTGCAAGATCAACATGGAGCAGGACAAGATTTACCAACCATATTAATTTCATTAAGAACTGCTTAAAAGTAAACCTCATTCCTAAAGGCTTCAGAATGAATTTCCATCCAAGCGACAACAATAGAGGATATCACAGGGAAGTGCAATCTACTTTATTTAAATGTAGTAAAAGTATCATGAGGCATACTATCAAAAATTATCAATATAAAATACAAAAACTTGACCATGATATGATAACTTCCAAGACATGCTTAAACACTCTGTTTTATCCAAAGGTCTCACATTTGTACCTATAAAGAAATCAACTGACACATTTGCAGTCATCAGTGACACACAGCATTTCTTTCGCCGCATGCGTTTACATGCCCATTTTCATGCAGACACAGATCCAAATGAATTAGGTGCTTCACAATTGTCCAACACAGCTTCTGATTCCTTAGATATTTTCCATAAATACAAACAAAAGCACTCTACTTGGACACCAGCCTCCAGAGCTTTTCAAGCCTCAGATTTTTTTATTGATAAATGTGAATGAGAAATAAGTCAAATTAATTTTCAACAACACACTAATCGTTTAAACTTGACAACAGATGAATATCATGCCTTACAGAATATACAGAAACATAATGACATCATAATAAAACCTGTTGACAAAGGAGGAGCTGTAGCAGTTTGGAAAAATGATCTATATATAGAAGAAGCATCTAAACAACTTTCTGACACTAACTTCTACACAAAAGTGTAGAAATGATCTTACCCAACTGTTACAAACTACAGTCACATCCATTCTGCCATTAAGAATAACTTATTACCAAAATCTGCATCTAATCTTATTGTTGAAAACCCTTGCTGTAGCCGTTTTTATTTACTTCCTAAAATTCATAAGCCTACCAACCCAGGCCGTCCTATTGTATCAGCATGTTCCTGCCCCACTGAAATAATTTCCAAGTTCCTCGATGATGTCTTCAGACCCATTGTGGAATCTCTACCTTCATACTCTAACCATTTTTTGCAAATAATAGATCATTTTTCTTTAAATGGTAACAGTGAAAATATAACTTTCTTCTCAATGGATGTCAAAAACCTCTACACAGTTATCCCCAACAGTGACGGTTTACAAGCCAGAGATGTTTCTTGTACAGCATATAACACTAAAACAAGCACTAAAATACTTCCTTGATAAACGGACAGTAAAAGAACCTGCAACCGATATTCTTTTGCAACTAGCCCAACTCGTCCTTTCTTTGAATTGTTTCTCCTTTAATGGAGACTTTTATAAACAAGTTAGAGTTGTCAGTTGGGAACAAAAATGGGGCCCTCTTATGTCTTTTTATGGGATGGATCAAAAATAAAGTTTTTCAACAGTACAAGGGACATACACCAATGTTATATCTTAGATACATTGACGACATATTTGGCATCTCAGATAACACTAATGAAGATTTAATGGATTTCATACATTTTATTGACCAGTCTCATCCAACATTGTTGAAGCAGCAAAGGTCATTCAAAATGATCTAGACAGCATTCAGAATTGGGCAGACACATGGCAAATGAAATTTAATAGAGAAAAGTGTAAAGTATTGCATGCGGGCAATAAAAATGTGCATTATAAATATCATATGGGAGATACTGAAATTGAAGAAGGGAACTATGAAAAAGACCTAGGAGTTTATGTTGACTCAGAAATGTCTTCATCTAGACAATGTGGGGAAGCTATAAAAAAGGCTAACAAGATGCTTGGATATATTGTGAGAAGTGTTGAATTTAAATCAAGGGAAGTAATGTTAAAACTCTACAATGCATTAGTAAGACCTCACCTAGAATATTGTGTTCAGTTCTGGTCACCTCGTTACAAAAAGGATATTGCTGCTCTAGAAAGAGTGCAAAGAAGAGCAACCAGAATTATCCCAGGTTTAAAAGGCATGTCGTATGCAGACAGGCTAAAAGAATTGAATCTATTCAGTCTTGAACAAAGAAGACTACGCGGCGATCTGATTCAAACATTCAAAATCCTAAAAGGTATAGACAATGTCAACCCGGGGGACTTCTTTGACTTGAAAAAAGAAAAAAGGACCAGTGGTCATAAATGGAGATTAGATAAAGGGGCATTCAGAACAGAAAATAGGAGGCACTTTTTTACACAGAGAATTGTGAGGGTCTGGAACCAACTCCCCAGTAATGTTGTTGAAGCTGACACCCTGGGATCCTTCAAGAAGCTGCTTGATGAGATTCTGGGATCAATAAGCTACTAACAACCAAACAAGCAAGATGGGCTGAATGGCCTCCTCTCGTTTGTAAACTTTCTTATGTTCTTATGTTCTTTAACTCTAAAGTATACATGGAACATTTCTAAACAAATTTCTTTCTTAGACATTACCATCACGGTTTCTAATTGTACCATCAGTACTACAATTTTCTACAAAGAAACAGACTCTCATTCATATCTAAGACTCCTCACATCCCAAAGCTTGTCGCAACTCCATTCCATACTCCCAATTACTAAGACTGAGACGCATTTGCAGTGATGTAGTGATTTTTTGAATAAAACAAATGACATGTGTGCATTTTTCAGAAACTGTGGTTTTCCAGACACTATACTTAGAGAAGCTCAGTTAAGAGTATCGACAATAAACAGAAAGGATGCCTTGTACAAAACCAAAACACAGAATACCAACAATCGTATTCCCTTGTTCTTACATATCATCCTGTGACCAAAAAAGTAGAACACATCTGTGATGAGTCAAAGGGGTTTCGGTCTGTAATTCAGCCTCCCGACAGTAGAAGGTATCAAACCAACTCGGGACTTCCCTTACCAAGATCTCGTGACCATGACGAAAGTCATCTTTATGAGGGGCGGCACCTTGGTGAGGGGCGGAAGTACGAGTATGTAAATTCCAGCCACTGGAGTCACGTGAGGTTCAAGGACACCTGTCAGTTGGAATTGGTGTTCCACTGACTACCGGGGCGGGGCTTTGCATACTAAAGGGAACGTGCTACTGTGTCCGGGGTTGGTCCCACAAAGTGTAGGCAGAGGAAAGGCTGGAGGGAGAGAAGCAGTGCCGGGTTCTTGTTGTTTTTATTTTTCACGGTCGGAAGCTTTACTCACGTTGTTCTCTTGGTTTTGATTCTTTTTCTTTTGTTTTATTCAGCACATCAAGAAGAGGACTAGGAAGCTTCCGATCCTTTCGTTTTGTTTCTCCAGCACTCCCTCCCTCACATCCTTCTTTTTTTTTTTTTCGTGTAAATATTAATAAAGAAAAACTTTTTACACGTAAAGTACTGTCTGGAAATTCCATTATTACTCACACGCCTCACAACATCATACAAAGAAATTTTAGCATTCTTCAAGATGATCCTTCTACAACTCCTATTTTCAATAACCCTCCTCTAATGTCATACAGAAGAGACAAAAATATAAGAGAGCATCTGGTCCACAGTAACATTCGACCCAATCTGGACAGTCTTAAGGGTACGTTTCCATGCAATAGGTCACGCTGTGCAACTTGTAAATACATTCACAGCAACACAGTAGTTAAGGGAGCAAAATCCTCATTTACTATCCATGATACTTTTACTTGCATTAGTAAAGGAATAGTATATTGCATTGGTTGCATCAAATGTAACAAGCTATATATTGGTGAAACAAAACGACGCTTGGCTGATCGCTTTGTGGAACATCTGAGAAGTATACGAATTAACACCTCTACCTTTCCTGTCGCCAGACATTTTTAAAGAAATGACCACACTATAGAAGACATCACAATTTGTGGGATGGTTCAATGCTGTGGAACTAATGCTGTCAGGAAACAAAAGGAATGTGAACTTATTTTCAAACTAGGCACTTTGGAGCCATTTGGCATGAACATTCTATTCTGAGGTCATCATCATCATCATCATCATCATCATCAACAACATTCTGGAATTTTGTTAAAAGTCTACTTGTTTGTTTTTTATCAACTTCTTAAAGCACTGTTTTTTTTGTATTCAGCCGATGAAGGACTTATAGTCCGAAACGTCCTGATAATTGATTTGTAATCAATTATTCTACCTTTTTAAGTACCTGAAATATCCTTCTCTCTTTTCTCTTTTATATAATTAGATACATTTTAGCTCTTTGGCAGCTGGCTCTTTGAGCTAATATATATATATATATATATATATATATATATATATATATATATATATATATATATTATTATTATTATTTATTTCTTAGCAGACACCCTTATCCAGAGCGACTTACAATTGTTACAAGATATCACATTATACATTATACAGATATTACATTATTTTACATACAATTACTCATTTATACAGTTGGGTTTTTACTAGAGCAATCTAGATAAAGTACCTTGCTCAAGGGTACAGCAGCAGTGTCCCCCGCTGGGGATTGAACCCACAACCCTCCGGTCAAGAGTCCAGAGCCCTAACCACTACTCCACACTGCTGCCCTATATAGAAGTTAAAAGCAATAAGATCAATAAATCGGTAAAAGAGGTTAAGGAAATTGCGGAGAGACTATACAATAAAGGCATTATATCAAAAGAATTAAAAAAATACATGCAGCCACATAATGCAAGAACAGGCCTAGCAAGAGGAAATCCTAAAATGCACAAAGAAAATCACCCTATGCGAATGATAGTCAGTACAATTGATAATCCAACACACATAATAGCTGAAATAGCAGAAAAACAACTTAGGTCGCACGTTGAGAAATTATCAAGCTATATTAAGGATACAACACAATTTTTAAAAAGACTTGAATCAATAAAACACAACCTTCCAGAGAATACAATTTTATTTTGCATGGATGTAAAATCCTTGTACCCAAGTGTCCCTCGTAAAGAAACTTTAGAAGCTTGTCAAAAAGCACTAGATAACAGACTAGATAAATCAATACCTACAGCAGAGGTACTGAACATGATCAACATAGTTTTAGAAAACAGTTATTTTACATTTATTGATAAGAATTACAAACAAAACGATGGTACCGCAATAGGATCTAAATTAGGAATGCATTTTGCCAGTACATACATGGGGAAATGGGAAGAACAATTACTTAGAAAATTGGAAAGAGAACCTTTAGAATACATTCGGTTTGTAGATGATATTTTGGGGGTTTGGACACAGTTTCATAAAATGGCAAATGAAATACACAGTAATATTAAGGTGGACCTTCAATGGACAAGGAAAGAAATAGAATTTTTAGATACCATAGTAAAACTTGAAGAAGGTTCAATTGAGACTGACCTCTTCTGTAAACCTACTGACATGCACCAGCATTTACACATGTCCTCTGCACATCCGATACACACTAAAAGGGCAATCCCAAAGGGTCTAGGAATAAGAATACGAAGAATGTGCTCAAAAGAAAGTGACTATGTAAAACAAAGAAATGTATTAAAAACAAATCTTAAAAAAAGAGGATACAAAGAAAGAATTATAGAGACGGAGTTAAGAAAAGTGGATACACTAAAAAGAGATGATCTACTAGATTATAAAAATAGAGATAAAAAGGTCAAAAGAGTCCCATTAATAATGACTTACTCTAAACTTTTACCCAATATTTCTAAGATAGTTTGGAAACACTTGCGGATTCTACATAATTCAGAAAAATTAAAAAAAGTATTTCTTAAGGCCCCAGTTATAGCATTCAAAAGAGAAGCTAATTTAGGTGATATTTTAGTTCACAGTAAACATAAAAGAATAATTGACAAAATAGGTTCTACGAACATATGCACTAGTAGATGTAAAGTGTGTAAATACATAGACAAACGTAAAAATATAATTAAACATAAGAACACCACATATCCACTAAAAACTAATACCTACTGTAAAAATAGCAATGTTGTTTATGGAATAGCCTGTGAAAAATGTGATAAAATCAAATATGTTGGAGAGACTGGAACTACTTTATATAAAAGAATTCTGAACCACCTTTCATTAATTAGAAATAAAAAAAATGAATGAACCAATAGTATAGCACTTCAGGGACATGACATAAATGATGTAAAGTTTGTAGTATTAGAACAGCTCAAATTAGACAATGCGACATATAGAAGAATAAAAGAAAGTAAATGGATAAATAGACTGAACATGATTATGCCAGCGGGACTCAACAGAAAAGAATGAACTAATTAACTTCAATAAATATATAACATTTAAATAAATAAACAAAATTCATTCAAAAGTTGTGCATGCTGATGCGCTGGGGAGGCCAAATCTAGACTGATCCTCAGAGCTAGCATTGCATGATATAATAAAAATATAAGTTTATATAAAGTAGTGTTAATTAGAATTAATACAGATTCAAAGATAGAAGTAAAAATCACAATATATAGAACACCATTACATCATGTAAGAATAAATCATGAATTTGAATGTAAACAATAACAAGTAGTTGTCATGCCGTCAAAAACCTATAAATACCTCCAATGTTTGGATTCAAACACAGGCTCCCTTGAGAAAGATATGTACAACATATCGAAACGTTGGGCAGCTGGCTCTTTGAGCTAATATATATATATATATATATATATATATATATATATATATATATATATATATATATTTAGCTCAAAGAGCCAGCTGCCCTATATATCCATATATATATCCAGGGCTGGCAGTGGAACGTGAAACAAGCAATGTGATTGGTCGAGCAAGGTTCCAGCTGTCCTTGTCACATATTCGAAATCACTGTCCTGCCTCACAGAATTTAAAGTACCGTTATCCATCTTGTCTTCAGTTACAGCTATACAGTAACCGGTAACTATAACACTGAGTGACAATTACCAGCAAAAAAATCCCAAAAGCAATAGGTAGACATGCGATTTGGATGAAGAACAATTAAATGAAGTGAAAGATAGCAAAACAGAAAAAAATGCCAACAAAAAGAAAAGAAAATTACTGTCTTTATATTTACTCACCCTGACTTTGTCACTTGAAATAATGTATTTTCAGCAGTTTGTACAGAAAAACACAAAAAGACACTTCTGCATATTATCCAACACTCTCCGACACAGACCTTGAAAAATTACTAAAATCCAAGGCATCATTTTTTTTACTCCCATTCTGCTGAAACAACAGTGTCTTGCACTCACAGAAAGCAAATTAATTCAGTGATGTCTCACCTCCACCTCCTGGTAGATCATTTCAATGGCTATGTACAATTCAATATTTACTTACTTTTGCATGTCTCAATTCCATCAATTTACTCAGCTTCTTAGTATGTAGTTCAAAGGTATAAATGGGGCTGCTTTTTTAAATGTTTTAAATGTTTTAAACACCCCTGTGGCCCTTAATACAGCTCTCAGAATCATGTCTTCAAGTACAACGGAATACAAGTGTAACCATTAACCTGTCCCCCTGCAACATTCTTCCTATTGTTGATATATTTTGATTTTTTTTTCATCCACTAGAGCAGGGGTGGGCAATCCTGGTCCTGGAGGGCCGGTGTCCCTCCTGGCTTTTGTTCCAACTGTGCTCTAAATTACTTAATTGTACTGATTATTACCAATTATTGGTCTAATTAAGTAATTTAGAGCACAGTTGGAACAAAAGCCAGGAGGGACACCGGCCCTCCAGGACCAGGATTGCCCACCCCTGCACTAGAGGCAGTGTTGCAGGGGGACAGGTTAGTGGTTAAAGTCTGATGCACTTAGAGTTTAGATATTAGTTTAGAGAGTAGTATGCATCTCAACAGTGAGGCCACAAGGCACCTTAATAACTTCTGTCACCAGGATGTGGTGACCGAAAGAGAAAACAATACATTGGAACTATGAGTTGTTTTTAGGTGTCACAAAAGTTACACAAGCTTTTGGGACTCGAGTTGTAGAATACCCTGCAAAAATGTACGGAGTGAATGTTACTTTTTTTATAACACGTTATTTTCATTTTACTAAAGATGATTTTTAATAAATACAGGTGAACCTCAAATTTCAAATTTCAAATATATTTATTTAACCAGGATAGAACCCTTGAGATATACATCTCATTTACAAGGTGTCCTGGCAGGAGAAGGCGGCAATAAATAACATTATAAAATCAATAAATCATTCAAACAGGACAAAAACAGTCTGAACATTTCATACAAATAAAAGCATAAAAAAGTAAAAACAACTTCAATTTACATGATCCTAGTCAGTCAATATTTACAGGATTTGCAACCCTTGTCAGATTCATAATAAATATTTCAAAAAGTATTGTGAAGAGGTTGTTTTTATGTTTATGTTGAGATATCTGATATACAAAGGCACGTTGGCCAATATTAGATCTCAATTTAGAAATATTGAACTGTCTCATGGTTCAAGACTTCTTGATTCTTCCCAAAGCGCTGTTCACAAGACCTGTAAATATCAATGTATACCTGTGGCAGAGCAGGGCTCTGCCCTTGGAAATACTGGCAGGGATGGAGTTAAATTCTCCTCCCTGCCTAGGTTCATTGCGTCAGGTGGGAGCAATCAACCAATTAATTGTTCAATTAAGCACTCAGCCACCTGGCATAAAAGGAGGCCTCAGCCTCCCATTTTGGAAGGGAGAGTTCTAGAAGGAGAGGAAGATAGTGTTTTCTGTTTGTTTTGCAACCAGTGAAGGCAACGCCCAGCCTGGAAGCTTTATTTGTAAGTTTTGTGTTTTTGAAACCTTTTTGTTTGGCCCTTGTGCCTATTTATTTGATCATTTTTGTTTATTAAAAAGCTTTATTTTGAACTTTATACTGTCTCTGAGTCTCGAACCTCTGTCATCCTGTCACAATACCACATTCCCATTGCTTGTTGGGTACTATACCGTATATAAGATGTGGTTTCTAAAGTAAAGCATGTTCTGTATCCATGCTACTAGAGCTGAACACCAGCTTACTGCTGCACTTCTCTGTTTCTGTAAAAACCTCATCACGTATTTTCCACTTTCCAGTGTAAACACATTCCACCTTCTAATTAGAGATAATTTATGCTAACCCTTTCTTACACTTGTATTATTCTAAAACTTTAGCCAGACTGAGAAAAGTATTTGGTGGGTAAGAGTGCACATGCATGATATTCAATCTAATCTGTTATGTTTAGTACAATAAGCCAAGTCAGAAAATCTTGATTTATGATCCTGCCCAGGTTTCCTGTTACTTTAAACCACTTGTATCGCATGTCCTCCCATCACGTGTCTCCTGCACAGACAGTCAAAAACTGGAAGAGCGATTTCCAGAACAAAAAAAATCCACAGAATTAAACCACAATAGGAAGCTTGGTAGCCAGATTGGGGACTTTGAATTCCTAAAATATCAAGGGGCAATTTTTCACAATCTTGATCTTATTACGAATACAAAATTGTAGATTGCAACATGCAAAATGGCATGTGAGATAAAACTGTGGTTTATTATATAGATTCAACAAGTAAGTGATTTATTTTTAATATTCATTAATCCATTATTCACCATATTTGGAGCCACATGCCTATATATTTTCTTTTTAACTAGCGCTTGCTTTTTTTCTGTTGTATTTGAAGACTTGTGAAAAGTATTCATGCTGTTTGCTTTTGAATAATAGTGTTTTCAAAACATTGGTTATTGTAGATTATCATCTATCCGATATTCGTTTAGGAAATTGGTGATTGACTGCATCTCTGGTTTATTAGCATCTGGAGCGGTCCTTAAAATTGTTATAATAGTACACTCAACTACAAAAATAAGTAGGGTTTTTTAAAAACTAATGGCGAGGCATTTAATACTCATAACAATATAAAGGACTGGGAACTAAAACCCCTGCAAGTATACAGACAAACATTCATTCACACCTACTGCTTGTCTAACGTATTTATGTGTTTGTTTGTTACT
This sequence comes from Acipenser ruthenus, assembly GCF_902713425.1. Classification (NCBI taxonomy): domain Eukaryota; kingdom Metazoa; phylum Chordata; class Actinopteri; order Acipenseriformes; family Acipenseridae; genus Acipenser; species Acipenser ruthenus. The sequence continues at coordinate 16,297,490 of NC_081207.1, read as the reverse complement.
TACTCCAAACTCTCTGTCTTCCTCACTTTTACTTTTTATGTAGTTTTATGTAGCATATTCCATAAACAGCCTGGGTACTCAGTAAAGAGGTAAAACTATTAGAAAGTTGAGAAGATAACAGCTAATGCTTTTATCAGTAGTATGCATCTCAACAGTGTGGGCACATCTTGATCAGCAATGTTTAGCTGGTACAATTCCTTTTGACCAAAACCTCTGACATGATATTTTGATTGCTTTCCTTAAACAAACAAAAAAAACAGTTATGCTCCATTTTAAAGAAGTTTGTTGATACTAGACTTCATTTCTTCACAGACCATTGATGGATTAGGATTTTTTTTTATCTTCTAGGGTGTTAAGCTGTTTAGCTTCTGTACACAAAACCAAAGCAGCACATCTGCTTTCCCTCTTGCTGCTGATACTGGGGAGAAAGCGAAAACTTAATTATCTAAAGCATTATCTTCAGAACTCTCACCCAGCCCCCTGCCACTGGTAACCAATAATGATATGTTTTGTACTATCATAAAGGCTCTTCAAATCAGGCTTGATGACAAGATAGGGCAGTGACAGTAATTGCTACAATATAGAGCCATTGTACAATCACATACTGTAGAGAAAGTGTATAGAAGTAATTCTTGTACAGCATATAGGCCCAACAGGCTGTTTTCTGGTAATTAAAGATTTTAATGGTGTTTCCCATTCTATTTAAAAAAAAAACAGAACTGCTAATTTCTCCATTGTGCATCTAAGTGGTTTATTTCCACTTTTAAACAAGCTTTGTTTAGAAAACAAAGTTCAGAACACTTTTCTCTGCATCTTGATCAACGTTGGGTTAATGGCAGTGCTTCCCTCCTGTCTGAAATCTGATGCCGGCTCATGAAACACTGAGCAGGGAAGGAACCCTCGAACACAGAAGTGTAAACAACTGGGCTGGATTTGAGAAGCCTAATTTTCTTATCATCTACCCAAATGTAAAACTTTATGGGTGATTAGAGCGAGATCAGAGCTGTCCAACAGAGGACTCTTGAGCCGTATAGGGTTCATTGAGCTCCTCAATATGGTTCTTTTGATTTAGAGCTGAAGCAAAATCAATGTAGGATAAAACTGTGTCTATAGTTTAGCCTGAATATATATATATATATATATATATATATATATATATATATATATATATATATTGTGAGATAGCGGGTTGTGAGAGACAGCAGGGAGGGGGTTAAAACCTCCCTGCGAGAGAAATGCACCGTTTTGTATTGTGTTGCTTTATTGTTTCATTTAATTTTCTAATTGATTTCTTAATTGTATTATTATTAATTATCATCCGCACCTGGGCGTTATTGGGGAATTAAACCCAGGTGCGGGGTTTAAAAGGAGAGCAGGCAGTCTGCTCGAGGCTGCTGAGTAGAAGGAGGCAGAAGAGGTGTGCTGTCTCCAAGTAGCCAAAGGAAGAAAAGTAAGTGCGGTGTCAAACCTGTGTGTTTAAGTTTGTGGTTTTGGCAGGACGGGAAAACAGCATAGCGGTCCCGTGTTAGTCAGGGTGTTCCTGTGTGTTAGTTAGTGCTCGTACAGAGCTAGGTGTTTATTTTGTGTGTTTTGTTTTATTTGGTGTTCATTAAAAAAATAGCGCAACCGCGCAAGAAAATCCATTTCAGTGTCCTGGGTCGTATTTTTAAAGGGGCAACGAACCCGAGTGGGTCCAGCTGTTTTACAAAATATATATATATATATATATATATATATATATATATATATATATATATATAATATTTTAGTCAACTTTTTAATATTAGCAATCTAAACATAATTTTTTAAATAAATAAATAAAATATCCCATTGACAGGGAACAGACTTATTTTTAAAGCATAAAAAGGGGAAAAGAACAACATCACTTTATAAAACTAGTAAGAAAGGCCAGAGATGTTTAAATGCGGTTCTTTCTATCTAATCGAAACTTTTACAAAATGATTTGGGCAGGGTTTTATTGTTGCATGTTTGTTATAGCGCAGGGCTACAGTATGTTGCTGAGTTAAGAATATATTTCTCTTATGGTCAAATGGTTATCTTTGGCAATACAGGAGAGATAAATCATGCCTGTTATTGGCTTTTGGTTAATTGTCTAGGTGCTGACTAGTTACAGTCTTGAACATTCAGAGTTGATGACCATCCATGCTGGGATAACCACATCCTATTCTAATACACAACTAAATTGTACAGGGAGCTGTATTTCTGGCTACTGTCCCGGGAAAATTATGTCTTGGGTCAAAGAATAGGAGGGAATGGTCGACAAATGAACTCAATATCTTGTATAATTTTGTAAAGCATGTTCATATATAAATCTTATCTACGATACGTGTGGTCTTGTAACTCGCTGTGGGATAGATTTTTTTTTCATAAGTGCTAACTGCAGAGCAAACTGGAAGGAATTATCACTCCGAGACCTACCAGCCAGGCATTATTATCATAAATCAACACGGGAGGGAGGGTCCCCTGTGTAACTATAATAGCTGATCAAATGGAAAACTTATAATGACAATTGAAGGTAAATGGTTTGCTAGCTGTACCTAATACAGCAAAAGATATCGACAGAATACTTAACAGGACAGATTTATTCTGCTCCTGTGAAAAGCTGAGATAACCTTTTGGGATCTGGGCTCTTTCTCACTTGTGGGATACATCTGGTAGCCCACTCCAAGCTGTATGACATGCCCTAAAAGGAATACCATTGCAGGGATGGAAAGCAGAACATCTGGCATCTTTTTCTGCTCCATTGCACTTCCTAATAGCTGATGGAGTTAAACGGGTGGGAGTTCTTCTGGTCTACCAGGTTGAGGCCTAGGAATTGTTTCAAGATATCCGCTCTATGAGCCATAAAGAGTGGAGCTTGAACTCCAAAATCTTACCATGATGACTAGAGGCCCATTGAGGCCTAAGTGGGTTCAGTAGAATCCTTTGTCTCCTTGGTGCTGTAGACACTGACTTGACTCAACAGCTCTTTGGCTGAAGGTTTCCAAAAAAAAAGGTTCAGAAATGTACCAGCTGCTCTGCTAAGAGGTATATTTGGTAATACTGAAACAAAAGTTAAAATCTGAGAAAAACCTTAATTTTAAAAGCTGTAACTCACCTTGTGTGAGGTACAACCCCCCTTCATATCTGATTTACAAAATTATAATGCTAATTCTAAACAAATATCCCTTAGCAAACCCTTCCTAATGTAGATAAGGGAGATGCTATAAATCAAGGCCCAGGCTGCTCCGGCCTATAGCCTCTCACCATGCCTGGTTGGAGATGTAATCATAGCCTGCCCTCCCTGGCTGTCAGTACCCAGCAGCCACTGGGGATTAATTAGGCCTGATATAAAACCCAGATGTGTGCAGTAAAACAGGACACCGTAGGGACAGCCATCTTGCTTTTCTGCTCCACGTAGGGGATTTAAATTTGCCCACCCAGAAGAAAGCAAGGATTGGTTCTTTAAATGGCTTGGTTTTTAGGGCACTTTTTAAACTGAGCTCTGGAAAGCTAATTTGAAGGTTTTATTTGAAACCTAATTATATGTGATGACATCCAGACAGTTATTTATGTTAAGAGAAATATTGATGAGACCAGTGATTTACATATTTACTCAGACCCAAACTCCCCTCAAAGGTGCAGTGTCACAAAATCATGTTAAGTTTTATACTTAAAAATGTTTCATCATTGACTGGTTACTTGATTGTTCCATACTGTACCTTAGTTTCTGAGGTAAACTCTACATTGAAATATTGTACTGATACAACTTCTAATGGAAACGTTTTACACACACACAAAATAACGAGAGGAGGCCATTCAGCCCATCAATGTCCGTCCGGTTCCTAGCAGCTGATTGATCTCAAAGCTTTATCAAGTTGGATCTTAAAGGATCCTAGTGATTCAGCATCAACAACATAGTGAGGTAACCCATTCCATACCCTCACCACTCTCTGAGAAGAAGTGTCTCCGACTCTCTGTCCTAAGTCTATCTGTACTCAACTGGGTCCTTTGGTCTTAAAGTCCTTTTAATATGTAAAGTCTTTAATCAAGTCCCCCCAAATTAGTCTTTTTTCTAGAATAAATAAATCCAGTTCCTTCAACATGTTTTTATAGCTAATTTCTTTAAGCCCCAAGAATGTCTTGGTTGCTTAGGTATTTATTTTTAAACACACCAGTGTCAGCGATACTTTCTTCTGACTCATCCCACGTTTTGGAGCTTGCCCACAGCTTCAGTATAACTGAAATCTAAGGTTTTACAGGTGGCCTAGGAATGCCTTAGTAATTAATACATGTATGCCTAATACAAGCACAGTATTTCAGATGTAGCATTTACATGGCTGAAGTTGATAAAGACTGCAAAACAAATACATGTTGACTAATCAGAAGTTAATCACATATTCTTACTTTTCATGAATTCAATCTTTCCGATTACAAATTTAGACCCAGATTTGTGCGGTAGTACTGAGACAATTTCATAGATAAAAATCCTTTTAGCAAATCAGGTTTTTAAGCATTATAAATTGCTCTGTTTGTCCTCAGCTGTGTCTGTATTTTAAATCAGCCTTTGTTTAACTTGATCTGTTGCAACATATCAGCAGATTACAACTACCGAACAAAATCATTACGGCAATAATTTTTATCAATATATTTATGACATCATTGGTTCATTGGGTGGCGCTATAAAGTTCTCTCGGCATGGGCACTAAAAGGGTTAAACTATTGCCAACACTGATTATAGTCCCAGCCCACCCCATTAATAACTACTCTGAGAGACTGACAGAGACAATTGTTCACCAGGAACTGACGTGAGGCACTTTCGATCATTATCGCCCTGGCCCGGAGACAAACTAGGTGAAAGGTTTTATATGCCAGCCTAGTGAGCCACGAGCCTCAATGGGTCTCAGTCTTTCTAAATATAGTTCAGGTGAATCAGGGATTGTGCTTCACCCTCCCACCCACCACAACTATTTTACAGTCTGTTTATTGTTGAATGGGAGTCCTTAGTGATGCTGACAGGGTTTCGAGTGTCAAGCCTTCTCAGCTTGAGGCCGGTGTGATGGAAAGCTTGCTCCAGAACCACCAGACATTCAGCCTTTTCCAGTATGCTTGTCTCTGCACACAAGCTTAATACAAATGCAGTACAGTACATTGACTAAAAGGAAAACCTTTAAAGAAAACCCTCTTTAGCAGCGTACTGATATTGCTGAGAAACGTAGGTCTGCTTCTTGTGGCTATCCAAACCCTAAACCTGAAATAATTCTCGATTTTTCTTTAATACTCGTCTAAAGAACCTCTGTGTAAGAAAACACTATTTGTCATTTTTGTGGTAGCACTTGTGATGTAAGTTCTATGTTAAGAAAACATGCCCTAAGTCATGGATTTTGTTGAGGCAATTTGTCTGGTTTCAATCAAGCGAGAGCAGCCCATTTGATCAACGGTTTAGATTTCTGTGATATAATCAAGGAATTAACTAGATTGTCTAATTGAGTCTGCCCAATACCTCACATTTCCTTTCTCTGCAGACTTCTGGTTCTGTCTTAAATTAGTTTATACCCTCGAAATTGATGTTTATATTCCTTCTTTCCTGGTGCCCTGTTACCTGCCGGTGGTTTTTGTGATAAGCAGCAAGATGGCTGAAATGGGACAATTAAGCAAACTATTGAAAACTCTAGACCACACTGTGATCTACTTTTAACTTTAGTAAAGCTGAATACAAAAAAGGGGGAAGCCTATTAGCTAATATCAATAGGACAAAGTAGTTTTGTCACAATCCATCTCATCAGGTGGCACATGTGTATTGCGTTCCGTGTCAGTGAGCATTCATTAGAACATAAGAATATAAGAACATAAGAAAGTTTACAAACGAGAGGAGGCCATTCAGCCCATCTTGCTCGTTTGGTTGTTAGTAGCTTATTGAGCCCAGAATCTCATCAAGCAGCTTCTTGAATGATCCCAGGGTGTCAGCTTCAACAACATTACTGGGGAGTTGGTTCCAGACCCTCACAATTCTCTGTGTAAAAAAATGCCTCCTATTTTCTGTTCTGAATGCCCCTTTATCTAATCTCCATTTGTGACGCAGGTCCTTGTTTCTTTTTTCAGGTCAAAGAAGTCCCCTGGGTTGACATTGTCTATACCTTTTAGGATTTTGAATGCTTGAATCAGATCACCGCGTAGTCATATCACTTGGTTTATGCTTTTGTGGCAGGTGGTGAGTACATGTCCAAATGCATTACTATCCTTTTGTAACAACTACTGAGTTGCACAATACCCATTAAAAAACAAAAAAATGAGTGGACACAGGTGTGTCTTGTGCATTGTTGAAGGTGTCTGTGATTTGGGTGACTGTAACATGTCACTTGCTTATAACACTGCCCTGCTCATGACCAGAACGGCGATGGACACTTTGGTCAATGCAGCCACTGTGCTGTGGGACATGCCTGCTGCATGAACAACAGCTGTCATGTACCACAAGAAAATCCATAATTGTTGCTGAAAAGTTGCATACAAATTCCTCAAAACCCTGATTATGCACCCCCCCCAATTATACATTCCCCAATTATACATCCCCAATTATACATTCCCTGATTCCACAACCCAAAATCCCAAAGTTTGGGTTCTCTGTCATCCTGTTGCTGTGCTGCATACCTGAACATATACAATTTTAAACACCTCACATCAATTTCATTTGACCCTATTTGATACAGCAGAGTAGATAGTGAATAATTAATTAGTAATTGAATCCCAGCACAACAGTATATACAGTGCCTTGCGAAAGTATTCGGCCCCCTTGAACTTTGTGACCTTTTGCCACATTTCAGGCTTCAAACATAAAGATATGAAACTGTAATTTTTTGTGAAGAATCAACAACAAGTGGGACACAATCATGAAGTGGAACGAAATTTATTGGATATTTCAAACTTTTTTAACAAATAAAAAACTGAAAAATTGGGCGTGCAAAATTATTCAGCCCCTTTACTTTCAGTGCAGCAAACTCTCTCCAGAAGTTCAGTGAGGATCTCTGAATGATCCAATGTTGACCTAAATGACTAATGATGATAAATAGAATCCACCTGTGTGTAATCAAGTCTCCGTATAAATGCACCTGCACTGTGATAGTCTCAGAGGTCCGTTTAAAGCGCAGAGAGCATCATGAAGAACAAGGAACACACCAGGCAGGTCCGAGATACTGTTGTGGAGAAGTTTAAAGCCGGATTTGGATACAAAAAGATTTCCCAAGCTTTAAACATCCCAAGGAGCACTGTGCAAGCGATAATATTGAAATGGAAGGAGTATCAGACCACTGCAAATCTACCAAGACCTGACCGTCCCTCTAAACTTTCAGCTCATACAAGGAGAAGACTGATCAGAGATGCAGCCAAGAGGCCCATGATCACTCTGGATGAACTGCAGAGATCTACAGCTGAGGTGGGAGACTCTGTCCATAGGACAACAATCAGTCGTATACTGCACAAATCTGGCCTTTATGGAAGAGTGGCAAGAAGAAAGCCATTTCTTAAAGATATCCATAAAAAGTGTTGTTTACAGTTTGCCACAAGCCACCTGGGAGACACACCAAACATGTGGAAGAAGGTGCTCTGGTCAGATGAAACCAAAATCGAACTTTTTGGCAACAATGCAAAACTTTATGTTTGGCGTAAAAGCAACACAGCTCATCACCCTGAACACACCATCCCCACTGTCAAACATGGTGGTGGCAGCATCATGGTTTGGGCCTGCTTTTCTTCAGCAGGGACAGGGAAGATGGTTAAAATTGATGGGAAGATGGATGGAGCCAAATACAGGACCATTCTGGAAGAAAACCTGATGGAGTCTGCAAAAGACCTGAGACTGGGACGGAGATTTGTCTTCCAACAAGACAATGATCCAAAACATAAAGCAAAATCTACAATGGAATGGTTCACAAATAAACATATCCAGGTGTTAGAATGGCCAAGTCAAAGTCCAGACCTGAATCCAATCGAGAATCTGTGGAAAGAACTGAAAACTGCTGTTCACAAATGCTCTCCATCCAACCTCACTGAGCTCGAGCTGTTTTGCAAGGAGGAATGGGCAAAAATGTCAGTCTCTCGATGTGCAAAACTGATAGAGACATACCCCAAGCGACTTACAGCTGTAATCGCAGCAAAAGGTGGCGCTACAAAGTATTAACTTAAGGGGGCTGAATAATTTTGCACGCCCAATTTTTCAGTTTTTTATTTGTTAAAAAAGTTTGAAATATCCAATAAATTTCGTTCCACTTCATGATTGTGTCCCACTTGTTGTTGATTCTTCACAAAAAATTACAGTTTCATATCTTTATGTTTGAAGCCTGAAATGTGGCAAAAGGTCGCAAAGTTCAAGGGGGCCGAATACTTTCGCAAGGCACTGTATAGATGCACATTTCATTCAGTCAGGGTTGGGTGTTCGGTGAGTGGAGAACGGGATTGGAGATGGAGGTAATTGTAAAAGAATAAGAAGAAGTAGTTGTTTTTTACTCACCGTGTTTGTTTGTCTCCGTGCACCGTTTGTGTGTTAGTACATTTTGTTTGTCTTTTTATTTTGGCGTATAGTGCCGTGTCCTGTGTTTGTGTTCCAACCTTTTATTTTCTGTTCTGTTTATTAAATGCTGAGCGAAAGCATTCGCTCAGCTTCACCAAACCACACCTCTCTGTCTGTTTATTTCCTGCTTCTGGTCTGACGCCACCCACTCCGGCCGTCTTTGTGACAATCTTCAAAAATGTTTTTAAATAATAATTGCTGCATGTTCCACACCGTTTGGTCCAGGACTTTGGTCATAGCCCAAGCTTTAAAGTCAAGTACAAAATGCCAGAAAAATGAATCAGTTTCTAATCACCTTTCCCTGTCTTTCTAGTCCTTGGTGTTTTTTTTGTCTCACCAGTTCATTCTTAATGGAACAGTAGGCTACTCATTTTAAACTTATGATTAAGCTGAATGAAGCCCAGCTGGGAAGCAAAGACCACAACCCCAGAACCTAAAGGCCACCTCTACTTTCTGCTAACCCATTTGGCCAGTATGCTTTTCTTTTTATGAAACTAAGGATCAAACACCTATAATTATTCATATGGAAACGCAACAAAGTGGTGAAATGCAGTATAAAGTGAAAGTGTAAATTGTTCAATGCCATACAACGCTGGTTTATGTTTATTAGAAATGACATGTTGTCACATGGCGAATGTATAAATATATTGAAAATCTGGTAGGAAAAAAATGATGGCATCAGACTCGGTCTCATTAACCAGTTACGGGCACACCAGAGAAACTGGCTTTAGTTAGATTCGCAGTGAAGTTGACCTCAATTACAGTCAAGTGGGTCATAAACAGTTATTAGGAACCAGTGACCAGACAGCAGTCCTCTGGGATTGTCAACATATTTTGCAGGATTGTCTTTTCTCTCTCTCTCTCTCTCTCTCTCTCTCTCTCTCTCTCTCTCTCTCTCTCTCTCTCTCTCTCTCTCTCTCTCTCATCCTCTTATTATTTGGCACTGAGGACTGAAGCCTACATGCGTGCGATGTACCAATGTCATTTAATAAAGGAGAAACAAAAATCACAGCGGCCTCCTGTCCAGCACGAGCCCGAACAACCGCCAAGGCTGAAAACATAGGCTTTTCCCAGGAGCAGCATAATAATGTTAATGGAAGGAGAGGAAATGTTCCGCTAACGTGGAGAATTCCTGCTCTGCGTTCTTTCTGAAGGGCTGTTTGTCAGAGAAAAAGGAAATTGGTGGCTCGATGAAATATGAGCCAGTGCAGCTGCATTGCCTTAAATACAGGCCTTTTTAAGCTTACTGGAACTTACAGTTTGGGGGGATAGCAGATGCCTAAATGCCTTTTCCCACTTCACACAGACTTGCGTGCTGTGGTTTTGGGCCTGGCATTCAGGTGATTAAAAAAAATGAGTCGAACTGTTCTTCAGAAAGAGCTCGAAAGAAATCAAGCTCCTGGCGTGTAAACAATAAAGGCCTTTTTGTGCATGTTCCTCCACAGTGGTGTCAAGCTGAATCACTTGCTAAGAGCGCTGAAACACAATCTGAACTCCACCACTCCTAAATTCAGTAAAGATCCTGACATGCTCTGGCAGAATTACATTTATCATCAGAGCTTTTGGAGAAGTAGCTGATTGTTAAGAATTGTGAATTTTAAAAAAAATCCATATATAATTTTATTGGTGGTGGTGGTGCTAAATTTAGTTCTCATGATAGAAAAAAATAAATAAACAAGTAATTCACTTTCCCCAAATGATGTTGTAATGGGAAGTGTTGTGTGATGCACTGCTGCATTGGATTCTGTCCCCTGACAATGGGATGAGATGAGGTTAAAGAAGGTTTATAATCACAAATGCAGACGAGCCCAGCTCTTTTGCATAGCGTTTAAAATGTCTGCTTGTGGTGTGCGAGGTAGCCTCTTCGTGCTCAGCCTTCCGCCCTGTTACACTAGCAATTTCCATTTATACAGATGTTTTTATTTGTTTCCATGTAAGCTATACAAGTAATTTAATAAAGAAGAAAACTGTTTTGAAACATCTGTAACTTTTTTGTGTGTGCTTTTTGTTGGAGAGGCAAGTTGAGGAGGTTAAACTCTTACAAAGTACGCTGGGTTGGATTTGCTGTTTGATCAGTATCTGGTAAACCCATTATTGGGACGACCATCTTTGTGTTAGAAACCCTACAGAAAAGGAATGCGGTGCCAGTAATATAGTATTCTTCATATTCATAATCATTGGCCTTTTCACTCACTCCAGTGTTGTCTCCATAGTAACCGATTGGTGGCCAATAACTTGTCAGAAGACCACAGCAGCCTGTTATTTGTGATGTATTCCCTGGCTAGAGGGATAATCATCCAGACTGGTGAAGTTTTGTCTTTTTTTTCATCTGTTAACCACTTCAACTCCAGATGTAAAAATGATACCCCTTCCAAGGTACCAGATTTTGAAAATAATAATAATAATGTTTTCAAACCTGTAATTGCTATAAAATGTTAACACATGATGAATAAAACAAAAATAAACTGTGTTATCATTAACCCTTTATGCTCCTGTGTACTACATACCCATGTTCAATATAGAGATAAAAACAAGTCTTTTTATTTTTTGTTTGAACAACGAAAACAAAAACGATGCTAATAATGTTAATAACAATATCAGTAAACAGTAATTATCAAATAAAAATCAAACAACATTAAAACATGTGCCATTATTGACTTGCTCTGTGCCATTTATTGAAATGTTCAATATAACAGAACCTGGGGTTGCCTTCGCAACCACTGCACATTTTTCTTGTGTCCTTTCTTTTTTTTTCATTTTCATAGCAGACTCTGCACCTTTTTTGCAATCTCTGCTTCCCTTGAGTTGGAGGGATAGTCACAAATGCGTGTACAGGGCTACTTTGCGCAGGCATTGTGATGGATCTGGCTGCTGCAGACACCTGCTTTATTGCCTTGTACCCAGTATTGTGTTTTGATAGTATTTTGTCACAGCACTGCCATTTCAAACCAAACACCTTCCCGTTTGCAGCTGGCTTACCTGTAAAGTAGCTGCATGCTCTTTTGTTTGTACAGTCAGAAAGGTAAGTGATTAGCTTTTTGGGAACAAAAGCCAAAAAGCAATCCAATGGAGAAGGCAAACTCTTAAGTTCCACGATGGGGTGTACATCTATGTAAACAGGTGCAAAATCAAATGATGGAGGACTGGCATCATGGTACGGATCAGTAATAAACACCCAGTCCCCTGCTGTTCTTGGCTCCACATCCTCTTCCTTCATCATCATAGCTGAGTGACAAGTCAGCATCACTGTTGCTGGTATCCTCCGAACCAACTTCAAAATCTTCATCACTCCCATTGTTGCTGTCCACGTATATTGCCATGTTTAGCTTTTGCTAAACAAGTAAAACTAATAATAAAGCAAAAAAATAATAATATAAAACACTATATATATATATATATATATATATATATACTTGTAAAAGTTGAATGGCTTCCCGCAATATATCTGTCTTCTAAACGCCCACAGCTAGATTAGAATCTCTACACGACACGCAATTGGATACAAATGCCGCTTGACCCTCCCCCGACTTTCACTGCACATTCCACAGTACTAGCACTGTCTTAGAGAATGAAACCTGAAACGCTAGACTGAGATACCGCTCATAGAATAAAATGGGAAACTTGATGTACGCACATACGGCATGGTACTGTAAGTGGATTTTCATTTGATGTATGTGCGTACATCCTGGTGTTGAAGTGGTTAATTTACTTTTACCAAATTCTTTTAACTTTTGTGTGCATTTAAGTAATGTAAATCTAATTATCCATGTATTTGTTAAATATACGATTGAGCAATTCCAAAGTTAAATTCCATTAAATCTCTACACGAATGCTTCTCTCCACATTTCTCCTTTGTTGAGAGTGCCCCATAATGCAATGCACATCACTCTGTTTCTAAAGGGAAAACTGGATCCTCTGTATAAACCCACCCCCTCTGCAAAGTAAGGCAGATCATAAAGTTAAAGTAATTTTATAGTCATTTGCTGTAGTTTATAGATGTAGAGAGTTCCTTTCTTGTTTACTGGTAAGTGCGGTTGAAAATATTAAATAAACAGATGGTAACCCATAACAACTGAAAGAAATCACAAAGCGCTGCACATCAAAGATTAAGATGCTTTAATCTGTGGAGGATTTTGACAGTCAAAATAAACACTTAGAAAAACAAATGGGTTTTTATACTCTTGCGTGGTTCATTTTGACCCAACTCCAGCAATACTCTTAGGACTTGATTGTTCATACTTTTCAATGTGTTCTTTCATTCGATAAGCAGATGTTTTTGTTATATGATCGATGTATGCCTGTTGTCCTATGTTTCCATGATTCTGTGACACCATGCTGGCCTGGTTTCTTCACTCTTCAAAACCACATTGTTTTGACAACATTTTTTTTAATTACATGCAGCATGGTGCATTGCTGGCCTTGTTGATAAAGCTATTGCTGTATTATTGTATTTTTCATTTATTTTCAATTTGCAATTTATTTATGTAGTATTAAATTGCGTAGTGTAAAAAACTGTAAATGATTCAGCTTTTTTAAAATGTAAAACTCCTTATTTTTATAAACTTTTAGTATACTTCCACCAGGGCTTGAAATCCACATTAGCCCCGCACCCAGTCCTGGGTTTCAGAACTTCCCTGGTTTAAGTATGTTATTTAAATGACCAGGAGCCAGGAGTTTGAACTGAACTAATCGCACTTCTCACCACAGCAGGAATAAGTCTATAGGTTTACTAACAGGAGTTGTTCATGCAGCTTTTTTTTTTTTTTTTTTAATTTAGTCGTTGCCAATTATTTTTTATTATTTTCTCCCCAATTTGGAATGGACAATTATTTTTAGGCTCAGCTCACCGCTACCACCCCTGCACTGACTCAGGAGGGTGAAGACGAACACACGCTGTCCTCCGAACAGACTACAGGGGTTGCTGGTGTGCGGTGAGCTGAGGACACCCTGGCCGACCTAACCCTCCCTCCCCCTGGGCGGCACTCGGCCAATTGAGCGCCGCCCCCTGGTAGCTCCCGTCCTCGGTCGGCAAAGGAATAGCCTGAGCTCAAACTCGAGAAGTCCAGACTATAGGGCACATCCTGCACTCCAAGCCTCTATCACTGCCCTCCTCAAAAAACCTACACTCAACACCACCTCCCTCCAGAGCTACCGTCCTGTCTCCCTCCTACCCTTCCTCTCCAAAACCCTCGAGCAGGCTCTACACTGCCAGCTCTCTGCTTTCCTGTCTAACCACTCTCTGCTCAACCCTCTCCAATCTGGCTTCCGCTCTGCTCACTCCACTGAAACCGCCCTCCTGTCTGTCACTAACTCACTAAACTCTGCCCGAGCTGCCTCTGACTCTGTCCTGATTTTCCTCGACCTCTCTGCTGCCTTTGACACTGTGGATCACTCTATTCTTCTATCCTCTCTCACTGACCTGGGAATATCTGGCACTGCTCTGGCCTGGTTCTCCTCCTACCTCTCCAACTGCACTTATCAGGTAACCTGGCGTGGAGCAACCTCCACACCTCGCCCTCGCTCAACAGGAGTCCCCCAAGGGTCAGTCTTGGGTCCTCTCCTGTTCTCTCTCTACACCCGCTCCCTGGGCCCCCTCATCGCCTACTATGGTTTCTTATGCCATTTCTATGTTGATGATGCTCAGATTTTCCTCTCCTTCCCCACCTGTGACTCCACCATCCCCTCCCGTATCTCTACCTGTCTGTCTGCTATCTCCTCCTGGATGCACTTGCATCACCTCAAACTCAACCTCTCTAAATCTGACCTCCTTTTCTTTCCCTCCTCCTCCTCCTTCTCCCCCTCCTCTGATCTCTCTATCTCCATTCCTCTGGAATCTACCACACTCTCTCCCTCCTCCTCAGCTAAGAACCTCAGAGTCACCCTGGACCCCAGCCTGTCTTACTCCTAGCACATCTCCAATCTGGCATGCACTTGCCGATTCTTCTTGAGCAACATATGAAGAATCCGTCCCTTCCTCACCAACTACGCCACCCAGCTCCTGGTCCAGGCCCTGGTACTCTCCCACCTAGACTACTGCAACTCCCCCCTGGCTGGCCTCCCTGCGTCCGCCACCCGTCCGCTCCAGCTCATCCAGAACTCCACTGTTCACCTGGTGTTCTCTCTGCCTCGCTTCTCCCACGCAACTCCACTGCTCCGCTCACTCCACTGGCTCCCGATCACCGCTCATATCCAGTTTAAGACTCTTGTACTCTAGACCCTCATCTCTCCCTACACCCCCACTCGACCTCTCCGCTCCTCCTGCACTAGAAGACTAGCTCTACCTCCTCTACGCTCCCCTGCCTCCAGAGCCCGCTCCTTCTCCACCCTCGCCCCGCAGTGGTGGAATGACCTTCCTACAGATGTCAGGACCGCCCAGTCCCTGACCACCTTCCTCAAGACTCACCTCTTCAGACAGCACCTGTAGAACTCCTCTTTTCCCACTGGACACTATCACTCTTCCTTAAATGCGCTTTACTTGCTCTTATCTGCTCCCTATTTTACTGCATTTAATCCTGTACTTTAGAGTACTGTAATCTGTCAGTGTTATTTAATCTGTAGTATTTTGTATTTAATTATATCCTGATGTAACTATCACTGACACTGTTATCTGCTCCTTTATTGAATCGTATTTTGTCATACTTGTACTAGCTAGAACCGAAGTCATTGTATTTTATCTTGCTCTTAATTGCATTAATACTTAATTGCATTAGTACTGTAATTCTTGAAATGTATTTTTGTTTACAACTGTAAATTGCCCTGGATAAGGGTGCTAATAAATAAATAATAATAATAATAATAACTAGTGTCTTCCACTATTATAACAACTTTGACTGTTATTAATACAGCTTAGTTTGGGTGAGAAGAAACCAAGCTTGTCATTTAGCAATCTATAAAATAATTGTCCATTCCAGTGTTAAGAAAGAGCACGCCACCTTCAGCCCACTGGTCGACAAAACCTGTCATGTTACCAGCGGACTCTGAATTGGCGTGCTCTTTTCTTAACCCTGGAATGGACAAGGGCCCTGAACATGGCCCCACATTCAAAGAGACCCTCTCGATGATCTCACGCTTTCTGGTCTTGAAAATTGTCAGTTTATTAAGAGCCAGGAGCAGAGTCACATAAAATGTGGTGGTTTGTTTTTGTATTGTTCTTGCAGAAGATGACCATCTCCCACCACCGTGGGACTAAGGGGGGAGGTGGCCGTTGGGACAGATGTGCTTCATACAATTGAGGCGGGGGGTATGTGACTTTATTTAAAAACTATGTATTATGATTTAAAATAGGAGTTTGTGTGTTTTAGTATGATTTAAGAATGTACTGTTTTGTGCTTAAAAATACAATGTTTTTTTTTTTGTTTTTTTTTATAAATTTGGTTGTTGCCAATTATTTTTATTATTTTTCTACCAATTTGGAATGGCCAATTATTTTATTATGCTCAGCTCACCGCTACCACCCTTGCACTAACTCGGGAGGGCGAAGACGAACACACACCGCTTTTTTCACACTGCGGACTCACCATGCAGCCACCCAAGAGCTACAGCATCGGAGGACAACGCAGCTCTCGGGCAGCTTACAGGCAAGCCCGCAGGCGCCCGGCCAGACTACAGGGGCTGCTGGTGCGCGGTGAGCCGAGGACACCCTGGCCAACCTAACCCTCCCTCCCCCCAGGCGACGCTCGGTCAATTGAGTGCCGCCCCCTGGGAGCTCCCGTCCTCGGTCGGCAAAGGAATAGCCTGGACTCAAACTTGCGACATCCAGACTATAGGATGCATCCTGGATGCGCCACTCGGGAGCCCTCTAAAAATACAATGTTTTGTGTTTGTTATTGTTTGGCAACGTGGATGGAGAAGCCCCATCCACATAAAAACCTTGTGCAGAAGGTGACCATCTCTCAAGTTAATTTATTGATTAATTGTTGCTAATCGGTCATCTGTATAAAAGCCTGCAGCTTTCTGCACTCTGGGTGGGTGTTCGGAGGAGGAATGAGAGCGAGCAAGAGAGAGAAGTCAAACCGAAAGTAAAATAAAAACTATAGGAACAGTAGTCAGTTATGTTTGTGACTTGTTTTTGTTTAATATTTAGTTCTGCTTTGTGAGGATTGTTTTTCTGTTTGAACCTTTTATTTTATGTTTGTGTTTAAATAAATACGGCGCCACCGCGCCTTTGCACCGCAGTACTGCCTTGTGTTTTGTTCCTGCATTCTGGCCTGATGTCACCACTCAGCCATTCCTGTCACACCCCAGTTAAAGCAGGGAATCAATCAGGTGCAAGTTTATGTTTATGAATCAGTGAAAGTTTCACACCGTATTGCACACTGTACACAAAATGGATCGTACCAAGCAAGCCCAAATTTCCCACCGACTGCATCAGCAGCACTGGTATACTGTATATTGTAATGCTCCATGAAAATAAACATGTTCAC
Organism: Acipenser ruthenus; assembly: GCF_902713425.1. Lineage (NCBI taxonomy): Eukaryota > Metazoa > Chordata > Actinopteri > Acipenseriformes > Acipenseridae > Acipenser > Acipenser ruthenus. The sequence goes on along the minus strand of NC_081207.1, from coordinate 16,280,504 downwards.
ACAGGCAGTTTATTGTGAACTACAGGTAAAATAAATAAAAAGAAAAGGACCACTGTCAGCCGCAGATCACGGCAAAGAAATATTTAATAGGTAAGCTGACAATCTCTGAGCAATAATGCTGAAGAAAATCTTGTCTTCTATATTTAATAGGGAAATAGGGTGAAACTGACTGATGCTTGTAGAATCTTTTTCTTTTGGTATAAAGACTACACCTGCTCGGCGCCATGATGTTGGTACAACCTGTTTTTCCCATGCCACTTTCATCTATTTTCACAGGATTTGTACAACTCCTGAAGCACCCTTGTACACTCTTTATGGAACTCCATTAGGCCCTGGAGATGATGACATCCTTGCTTTTTTCACAGCTTGCTCTACTTCTTTCAACTTAGGTGCACAGTTCTACATTTGGTATTCTGGTGGATTGATAGGTGGGATGTCTGAAGGAATTCACATAGGCTCCTGCCTTTTTTAGTCTGTATGTGTTTCCTCCAAATATCTCTCCAGCTCAAACTTAGATGCTTTTTGTGTGCCATTTTTCTCACTGGTGAATAACTTCTTTACAAATTAACAAAACACCCCTACATACAGTAAAAATGCATTGCCGGCTCCAACAGTAATTATGAATACAAGAATTATTTTTAACAGAATGCAGCATCAGCTTTAGATTACTCTTGTGATGACAAGTCAGTTTTGAGAAGATTGAATAAACCACTTGAATTTTGTTTTTGAACAAGTCGGGTTACAAAACAGTATAGTATCAGTTTTGAATTGGTTAGCAATGAATCGCTATCGCTGCCTAAAAGGTGTTCCTTTAAGCAAAGTTCCTGTTCCTTTAGGCAGAGCATTTACAATGGGAAAATTCAATTTCACCGCAAGGTTTTTCCCTTAGCCGAAGTGCCTGGCCACTTTGTTAGGACCTATCTATCTGATTACCTGTATAGTAGATTGCTTAAGCATTGTGCAGATCAAGACCCCCCAACAATGCTGCACTTGTACTCCGATGGCAATGCTACTTTCAAGACATCCATGTGACAGAATTCTGTGTGAAAAATTTGGGGAGCATGACAGATTCTTGAGGCATCTTCCATGGCCACTACAATCCCCGGATCCCAATCTAATTGAGCATGTTTGAGATGAACTTGAACATTGCATTCATTATCACAACCCTCTGCCTACCTCAGCACCAATTGTGTGAAATAGGAATGATTTATTAGCACATTCAGCCCAATTCATTCAGTGGTATCCCACCATAACAGACCAACAGTAATCCACTTGTACTTGACCAAATGCCTGGATAATTAATAGCATAATTCATATTTTTTTATGTTTTTTTTTCTAATAGAAGATGCACGTCGTGCTCCTAAGTGGTGCATCCGGTAAAGGTGCTCCGCGTGGAGTGCAGGATGCGCCCTATAGCCTGGAGGTCACTGGTTCGAGTCCAGGCTATTCCACTGCCGACCGTAGACAGGAGCTCTCAGGTGGCTGTGCACAATTTGCCGCCCGGGGAGGGAGGGCTTAGGTCGACCAGGATGTCCTCGGCTCACTGCGCACCAGTTGCCCCTGTAGACTGGCTGGGCGCCTGCGGGCTTGCCTGTAAGCTGCCCAGAGCTGCATTGTCCTCTGACGCTGTAGCTCTGGGTTGGCTGCATGGTGGGCCTGCAGAGTGAAAAAAAGCGGTCAGTTGACGGCACACGCTTCGGAGGACAGCGTGTGTTCATCTTCGTTGCTTCGTTAGTCAGTGCAGTGGTGGTAGCAGTGAGCTGAGCTTAAAAAATACAATTGAATTCGTGGGGTCAAATTAATTGGCGACTACTAAATTTAAAAAAAGAAGATGCAACATATCTCACATATGTAAGCACTCTGATTCAATTTCAAACCAACTGTTTTCACTGGACTGGAAAAAACCTGGAGTTGCGCAAGACAATCCCCTTTTGATCACTGAGGTGTTTGATCTCAATTATAACTGAAATGAAGCGTGTGCTGGAAAAAGTGAGAGCATTGCTTTGGTCTGGAGCTGGTGACTTCCAGAAGAAAAGGTCTGGGGTAACTTGAGAGAATATGTTTTTCTTTTTTTTTTCCTAGCTTGATTCCAAACAACTGAGCCTCTCTTACCATCATGGTTTGGCTCATATGAATGGACAACCAAACTCTTTCTCATTTGTCCATTGCAAAGTGGACTGAAATGCTTCCATTGTGGAGCTGGAAGGCAGACATACTGTATGGACATTTGACACAAGTACATAAACCTTTTCCAAAAAGCTTTCCTACACATCCTCAACCACTGCTCTCCATTCCAGTTACAGAAAAAATGGATAGAAATAGTTATGTAACACCTAATAAAACCTAATAGCAGCCTAACCAAACTCAACGCTGGAATCTAAAAAAAGTTGGCCTTGTGTCTTGGGCTGGTCAAAAACCTGGGCCACAATCAGATTCTTGGCACATTTTATAAGAAAAATACGGACTGCAATGTATGCGGTGAAGATGTGACTTGTTTCATTTGATATAAAGATGTTTAAAAAAAATGAGTCACAGATTTCAGTACAAAAACCTGAAATTGCCAATAAAAAAAAAAAAAACGTAATTATTGTCATATGGTTATAATCAGCCATCAAATGGTCAATTGCGAGCAAATAATTTGAAATTAATTTTTAGCAGATACCATCAATGCATCTGAGTTTTAACATAAACAGTCCTTACATTTAACATTAGCATGATACTCCAGTAAAAAATAGTCCTGGGTACATGTTTAGCTTCTTGGCTTTAAAGACTTGTTTTTTGAACCCCAAATTAAGATATTCCCTCATGAAAAATCAGTGGACTAAAACATTATAATACCCCAAATAACTTTTTAGTATTATAGGATTTTGGAAGCATTTTAGTGTACAAGAATGTCGTTATATGACTTCTATATAATTTTCAAATAGCAGCAAAAAAAAAAAAAAGTATAATAATAAGATTATATTGTGAGTAAGAAACACCTTTATGCTGCTAGTTTAACTACATCAATGAAAAGGAAGAGGATTTATAAGGGCCAAAAATGAAATATTTAGTATGAAAATGTGTGGAAATTTATTGGAACATAAAACATGTATTGGAATATAAAAGAATGAAAGCAAGTAGGAAAAATGACCTCAAAATGAGCAAAAAGGAGGCTAAGGATTCGATACCAATAGTGTCGATGACAAAAAAGTGACAATAGCCAAGTTCATTTTTGCAAATTTACACAATGGTAGTTACATTAAAGATGAAAAAACTTCCATTGTAAATATTTAATTTATGTCTTGTAGGCAAAACTTGTAGGCAACATTCCCATTTTATAGACCTTTGTGTTGGATAGGTATAACAGTTGGTTATCAACTGTTCGTTATGCCTGTTAAAACTTGAAGAAAAAGTATTCCCATGACTTGTTTGTTCCCAGTCTTTTGACCGTCATGTTTTCCGGTACTGTGTGCTAGTTAAAAAGGAAGCTCTCTTAATTTTTACAGGTGTTAAAACACAAATTATTTCCCGAAAACACTGTGAAAAGAACATCAATAATGATGAAGTAATAGCTTATCAATATTATCTCAGTTTTAAAAACATAACCAGTGACGCATTACGAAAATGCATATCTCATAACTGTAGCAACATGGTTTAGAGCTTATTTTCTTCCAACTATAACAATCACTGTTTTGCATTTACAGCCGCAGTGTACATGTTACTAACATACTTGTTATTTATTTAGTAGTAAATGCTATTTGCAGATACAGCATGTATGAAATCAGCCTTGGGAATGGGTCCTGTCTGAACGTATTTATCTAAGTGTCTGCATGGAGGAGCTGCAGTTATCTAGCCCCCTGAAGCAGCTGTACTTTTGCTACCCTCTCAGGGACGTCACTGTGAGGTCAAGGGTCAGATTTCCTCCTACGGATTACGTGCTAGGCTCATGTCAGCAAGGTGGTCCTTGAGATTGAGGCCAAAGAGGAAGGAGCTGTGGGCCTGCTGGAGCTGACCATCTCTCTCCCCAGGCATCGGTGCTGCAGTTCTGATAAAGCTGTGGGTGCCAGTTTCAGTGAGTGACACAACCTCGACTTCAGAGCCTCCAGGGGACATCAGTGATGAATTGTGTTACAGTTTTAGCACAGCGATAGTGATCTCTCATGAATCTATTTCCTTGTAAACATATTTAAGTGTAACAGCAAAACTAGTTAGGTATTTATTATTTCTGTCTATTGTAGGGTCAAATGTATGCATGGAAATAACATCAAGTTATTATTGCAATACATCTCTTGTATATGCAGTATATACTGTATTAAGTTTATAGCATTGGATTGGGTTATTTGTATGTTTTGATATTTCTGTGTTAATGGACTTCAGGAGCTTTTGTTCTAGGTTAGGCTCAGCAGTATTACCAGCAACACAAAAGATAACTTTTACCAATGTGGCGGATCACATGATGGTGCTGGCTCTAACTCCATAATGACACTTCGGCTGATCTAGCCTATAGTAAGTTACATACAATATATCTATGACAGGCAACAAAAACTGAAGGACTTCAAAGAACAAAAAAATTTAAAACAGCATTTGAGTAATTGCAATAAGATCAACTAACAATAAAAATGTAAGGGGATTGTAAATATGTTTTAAAGCTACCTATTATTTAAAATAGACCCCAATTAATACTATTAATATTGTTGACTACATAAAAAAGAAATGAAGCTATTTAGAAATACTGCTATGGCTATTGAAGCCTTGGAGTTGAATGCACTGGCCCTTTATGTCCTAGTTGATCAGTGGATGGGAGTAGGAGGGGACTTGGTTATTTTATCACCATTCATACCTCATTACTGCACTGAAGAATTTCAGAGAGTATAATTTGGTCATTATGGGCTGGCCTCCTGCATTTGTGGGCCACAGGCTTCCATCTTCATGGCATGTCACTGCAACCAAAATGTCTTTAAAATCCTGTTTGTGGAGTCTCTAGCAAAACTCATGTAATAGTTTTGTTAACTAATGACATACAATTTTGATATTATTTTATTGAAATGACTGGAAATGCCAACAAAAATAGGATTCTGTGGTCATTCTTTTAAACAGCAGCCATAATTTAGTGTCAAGAGCTGTAGAATACAAAAATTGGCTTAAATGGCTTTTTATCAAAGGGGTTGTGGGAGGTTTTCATAATGACATGTCAAATATTATTCACAAATCTACAGTATTAAAATGACATGCTTTGAAAATAGATTTTTTTTGTTTTAATTTAGATAAAAAGCCACCTTTTATTTCCAATAGCTGTCTCTACCAGATTTTAAAACTGTGTTAAAGCAATAATGTGATGTATAGCAGTGTCTGAGATCGCAGCTATGACAAACTCCTGGTGCTTTTCTTAACACCTCATTTTATAAAGAATTATTTAAGACTTAAGCATGTAGGCATGTCCACAGTATGTTTTTAATTCCTGAAAGACTTCTGCAATAGGATGTTGTTTGGTAAAGATCTGAATTCCTTGCAGATTTCAAGAACAGTATTAAAGAAATACTTAGTACAGTTATGCAATGCTAATAATTAATTAATTTATCTTGCTATTCAGATTAACTTTGAATATCATTTTATGTTTCAGTCAAGAAATCCTAGTGATTCTAAAGAGCCTTCAGAAACACATCTAATCTCTAGGTGCATCTGGTACACCACAGTGTAACCATTAACTCCTCCCCTGCAAATACATCAGTAAGACATACCACAGCTCTTTAAGCAATTATACCCACACCAACAGCTAGGTGTCTTGAACTGCAGATGAGGTCAGTTAGCTAATCGGTAATGCCAGCTATGGAGGGTATTAATGCTTTTATGAACAGAAAATTGTTTATTAAAAGTGTTTTTGTACCAGATTGTATTCAGCTGCCTTAAATGAATGTGTCAACACATTGAAAGTTTCAAGAGTCTACAGCTATGGCCAAAAGTTTTGCATCACCCTAAAAAATAACTAATTTTGCTTCATAAACTCGAATGAAACTTGCTGAATGGTGTTACATTAACATATTGAATTACATACCTCTGTACTATTACATACCTCTGTACTATTAGGGCAGCAGTGTGGAGTAGTGGTTAGGGTTCTGGACTCTTGACCGGAGGGTTGTGGGTTCAATCCCCAGTGGGGGACACTGCTGTTGTACCCTTGAGCAAGGTACTTTACCTAGATTGCTCCAGTAAAAACCCAACTGTATAAATGGGTAATTGTATGTAAAAATAATGTGATATCTGTATAATGTGAAATAATGTGATATCTTGTAACAATTGTAAGTCTGCTAAGAAATAAATAATAATAATAATAATAGTAATTATTATGGCTTTCGGTAGACTTCCGGTAGACTTTTGCAATATCTTAACTTTCTAAGTGACGCAAAACTTTTGTCGATAGCTGTAAAGCCTAGAAGATATCTAGCTTAGGATAATGACCACTCTGAGTGGACAATGAAGGTGTTTCTGCCCTCTGTTTAGTTTCATAAATCATCATCTGTTGCCTCTAATTACAGTCTAAGCCATGAGTTTTCAGGTTGTTCATGTGCCTCTATTGGCTAATAAAGAACCCTTCTGTTATTCATCTCTTGCTGTGTCTGGATACTTTCAGGGTTTAGGTATAAACTGACGCAGTATTTTCAAATTAAATTAGACTGCTCACTCTAATGACTGCTGTGCTTCATGCAAAGGTGCTGCAAACCACATTTTAAATTAAATCAATAGTTGGATTTTTTTTAAAATCATTAGCCAGTAAATTGAAATGCACCATGATTTCAAGAATATAGAGACCACTCAATAGAATTTTAAACTACAGTTTAAAAACTTGAGTAACTCCACAAAACAACCTGAAACACGATAGAAAAGGAAATGGATCCAAGGTCCAGAGCACTATTGAAAATCAGCTGGATCACAAGTTTCTAAATAGGTCAGATTTATAGTTACTTGGTTTGTCTATTTGTTAGAGCCAACTAACTCTAGTTTGAGTATTATGTCCACTGTCATAACATAGTTTCACAAAAAAAAAAATCAATAGCTAAATACCTTGTAGTCTCCTTGTATAATATATAATCCCTGGCTAAATTACTGCAAAAAAACCCCAAAAGAACCAAAGAAACAAGCCAGCTAACACCTTGTATTTATCTTCTAATTACTTTACTTAGCTTTGTTTAATTATTTTTGTAATTGTGGGGAGCGTTTCTCCATTTAATTTAATTGGACCTGCTGAGGTTTAATTTATGGACATTGTTTTCCAATTAACCAAAAAAAAAACGATAGGTTGCGGATGCAACCCCGGTTTCCTGAAAGAGAAAATAACCATCAAGGTATGGGATATTGCCGTCAGGCAGTAGCGATTGGCTGAGCTTTTATAGCAAAGCTGCCGATAGGCCTCTGCGCGAGCTGCCACGTAAGCCCGCCCCCTTGGGAGCTTACTATACGCAGCGCGCAGAGACTCACTTCCTCTTTTGCTCTTCAGGCCGTGAAGGCTTCTGAAACGACCACGCGGCTTGATGGTTATTTTCTCTTTCAGGGAACCGGGGTTGCATCCGCAACCTATCGTTCCCTTTCAAGTCGAAAATAACCATCAAGGTATGGGAACAGTGTACCCAAGCCGTCACGAGGGAGGATTCTCGGCAGTAGGACAGACTTACGTCATAACGCAACTGCGTAGGCAGTACATCTAGGCATATGCGGAGCTGCGCCTCAGCGTCTATGCTCGTAATGACACCTGTCTTAAAGGTGGAACAGTCAACACCATGCTATCAACCACTCTATACGTCCGCATCCTGAGGCGTCGTAGAGTGTAAAACAGATGCTCCAAACAGTGGAGCAGAGGAATCCAGTACATTTAACCTGTAAAACCTCATGAAAGTATGCGGCGTAGCCCAACTGGCTGCCGCGCAAATATCAGACACCGGCACCCCTCGAAAGAGGGCCCAGGATGTCGCCATACCCCTGGTAGAATGCGCCTTCAACTGCCCTGGTGGTGGAAGGCCTGCAGATTCATACGCTAATTTAATAGCATCCACTATCCAGTGGGAAAGGCGCTGTTTAGACAGCGGCTGACCCAAAGATCTAGAACCATGGCATATGAACAACTGTTCTGTCTGCCTCACAGTCCTTGTACGGTCCATATAACACCTCAATGCCCTCACGGGGCAGAGCATGTGTAACCGCTCTTCCTCTGGGGAAGAAAAAGGAGGAGGATGGAACGCCATCAACTCGACTGACTGGTTCATGTGGAACGGGGATATAACCTTTGGTAAAGGCCGGATTAGGGCGCATGGAGACCTTAGAACCGTCTCCTGCAAAACGAGTACAAGAAGGATGCACTGAAAGTGCATGTAACTCGCTCACGCGTTTTGCTGATACCACAGCCAGCAAAAAAGCAGTCTTAATAGATATGAGCTTCATATCCACGCTGTGGAGAGGCTCAAACGGTGCCTTGGTAAGGGCTTCTAGCACCACATCAAGGCTCCACGACGGTAAACTGGTCGTTCTTGGAGGCCGCAAGCGTCTTGCGCCTTTCAGAAACTGAGATGCCAAAAAATGGCAACCAGGTGATAAACCGTCAATGCGTACATGACAAGCCGAAATGGCGGCTAAATACACTTTAAGTGTAGAAGGAGATTTCCCTTCATCCAGCAGTTTCTGCAGAAACTGCAATATTACTGCCATAGGACAGGAGACTGGGTCGTGGCTCTCAGCCAGACACCAACTCTGAAACAACTGCCACTTATACGCATACTGCGACCTAGTAGAGGGCGCTCTCGCACTCTGGATGGTCGATATAACTGCAGTCGAAAGCCCTAAGGCTGACAGGCGCTCCCGCTCAGGGGCCAAGCCCACAACTGCATGAGTTTGGGGTTCGGATGCCAAAGCTCTCCTTGAGCTTGGGACAACAAGTCCGCTCGCAGAGGGAGTTCCCTCGGGCGACCGTGCAGTAACTGCACTAGACTCGGGAACCATATTCTCCGAGGCCACCGAGGAGCGATCAGAATCACTGTCGCTCGCTCTACCCTGACCTTCTCCAAGAAGGCGGGGAGCATCGGAATCGGTGGAAAGGCATACAGGAGCCCTGGCGGCCATTCGTGAGCCAGTGCATCCACCCCCAGGGGGCTGTCGAGGTCCTTCACCGAGAACCATAGGGGACAGTGCGTGGTCTCTCGCGAAGCGAAGAGATCGACCTGCGCTGTGCCGAACCATTCCCAGATGCGCTCTACCACTTGAGGGTGGAGACGCCATTCGCCCGCAAGAGGACCTCCTCTGGACAGGAGATCCGCTGCGTAATTGACTCTGCCCGGCAGATGAACTGCACGCAGAGAGGCTAAACGCGGTTGAGCCCAGAGCAACAGCCGCGTTACCATCCGGTGAAGACCGGGGGACCGCAATCCGCCCTGGCGATTGATATACGCCACTACTGTGGTGTTGTCTGACCGCACTAACACGTGCTTGTCTAGAAGCACTGGCAAGAAGTGCCGGAGGGCGAGGTCCACCGCTCTGAGCTCCAGAGCGTTGATGTGGGCTGACCTCCAGGGTCCTGACCACACTCCACGGGTCCCTGTCCCGTTCCAGACTGCCCCCCAACCGTGGTTGGAAGCGTCGGTCGTGATGACCTGCCTTCTGAAAATGGGACCCAAGCGTACGCCTTGGCGGAGGTTTGACGGAACTTTCCACCAGCGTAGCGCTTCCCAGCAGACTTGGGATACCCTTAGCCTGCGGTGTTTGTCTCTCCGCGGATGCAACGCGAAGGCATTGAACCAGGCCTGCAGAGGTCTCTGGTGTAGTAAGCCCAAAGGAAGGGCTTGTGAGGCGGCAGCCATCAACCCCAGCATGCGCTGACACAGCTCCATGCTGACTGTTTGTCTCAACCTGAATAGGGAAAGACACCGCTCTATTGAGGCAACTCTTTGTGTCGACAGGGTCGCTTCCATGGACACTGAGTCCAGATGCAGACCCAAGAATTCGGTCTGTTGGCTCGGCACTAGGCGGCTCTTTTCTGAATTGATCTTCAGACCTAGCTGCCGAAGATGGTCTGTAACCATCACTGTGTGCTGTGCCACCTGCTCCTTCGACTGCGCGCAGACGAGCCAGTCGTCCAGATAATTCAGCAGTCGGACACCTTGAGCCCGCAAGGGAGCTAGAATGGCATCCATACATTTCGAAAAGGTTCGAGGAGCTAGTGACAGACCGAATGGAAGGACACAAAATTCGTATACCCTGCTCTGGAATGCGAAACGCAGATACTTCCTGTGACCCGGGCAGATGGGAACGTGAAAGTACGCATCTGTCAGGTCCACGGTGGTGAACCAGTCGCCGTGTCGGACTGACTGGATGATGTGCCTGTGCATAAGCATCCTGAACGATAACACCCGCAGGTATTTGTTCAGTACTCGCAGATCTAAAATAGGACGGAGCCCGCCGTCCTTCTTGGGCACCAGGAAGTATTTGGAATAGAACCCCTGGTCGATCAGAGCAGGGTCTACTTGTTGAATGGCACGCTTGCTGAGCAATGCTTGTATTTCCACATTCAGAGCTGAGGACTGAACCGAGTCCTTCACTGCAGTTACGACCACTCCCCGAAAGGGGGGAGGTTTTAACTGGAACTGAAGGGTGTACCCGGTGGATATAGTTTTGTGCACCCAGATGTCGTTGGTGCATTGTTGCCAGAACTGGAGCTGGGAGACAGTGTAGGGGAGGGTTAACAGCTGCCTGGTGTTCTCAGGGCTGTTTGGGCTGGGCTCGTTCGCGAGGGGCCTGGCCAGAGCCCCGAGGGCGTGGCTTGGCACCACCTCTAGGGCGCCACCCTCCGCGCTGCGGTCTTGAAAAAGGAGGTTGACCGCGCGCTGCTGTGCTTGAGGAAGAGGTCTTAGTACCCCCTGGCCGTGGCTGGTGCTGCGGTGGTGCCCTGCGCCACTGATGTTCCTGAGGCCGCTTCGGCTGGAACGACGGTTTTGGCCACATTTTCGCCATTTGCTGTGACGCCTCCCGCGCCTTGGCGGAGCGTTGCAGCATCTCCTCCACCGCTGGACCAAATGTGTGTCCCGGTGTAATTGGGGCATCCAGCAACGGGGCCTTATCAGGTTCCTGCACTCTCGCCTGCGAGAGCCAGAGCTGCCTTCTGGCCACCACCAGAGACGCGATGCTCCTGCCCTGAGCCCGCGCGTTGAGCTGGGCCAGCTTCACCAGCAGTTGACTGACGGTCCCCAACTCGCTTCTGAGGGCCTCCGAAGGGTACTCAGGCAGGTCTTTGATTAGAGCCGCTTGGTAGACCGTCAGCAAGCTGGCCACATTAGAGAGCTTGACCGCCTCTGTGGCCGCAGCGTACCCCTTCTTGAGGTGTACCTCAGTGGTCCTGCACTGCTTATTGGGGCATGCAGGATCTTTCGTCAGCCCCGATAATGTTGGCGTCTTCACCAACGCGGCGAACGCAGCGTCCACAGGTGGGAAGGACGCCAACCCAGCCTCACTTGCCCCCTGCATGTTAAAGGCCGAGGCCTTGCGAGAAGTCGCCGGGGCAGAGGCCGGAGCCCCCCAGGTGGACTGTACCTCCTTAATAAAGTCTGGGAATGCCGGAAGCATCCTGGACTGACTGGACTGGGCTGAAGGCGACTCAAACAAGGAGCGCCGAGGTGGTTCCGCCATCGGCCACTCGACGCCCAAGTGGCGGGTTGCTCTGTCCACCACAGACCACGTAGGGTCATTGGTGTCTAGCACGTGGAGCTCGTCCTCAGAGTGCTGGGAGGCTACCTCAGCCTCTGTACTGTCCCCCTCTAGGATGTCAGATGCATCTCTAGACAGCGCATCGATATCCCACTCCCCTTGAGACTGCACTGGAGGAGCGACGACCGGTGCAGGTTGTGGAGGGGCCACTGGCTGACTAGCAATGGGCCCAGTCTGTTGTCCTGGGACTGGAGGCACCACATTTGCTAGGGACATGAGGATGGACTGCTGCCCCATCATAACCTCCATGAATTGAGACATTTTGGAGGTTAGCTCTGCCACCCCCGACCTGTCTCTGCATCGCCTGTCCCGACGAGGGGAACGAGAGCGTGCTCTCCGTCGAGGCGATCTGGAGTGCGACCTAGACTCCCGACGGGGGCGTACCCTACGAGGGGAGGGGCTGCGCTCCCGAGCGCGTCTGGTGGGGGACCTCTGACCAGCCGTTAGCTGGGAGGACGGGCTCCTGGAGAGCTGCAGCCGCCCTGGCGGCGTCGCCGTAGATGACGGCGGGGCAGAAATGGTGTGGGACGATCCAGTGGAAGGACAGCGCCCACCCACTGCTTTCTTCGCCCTTTGGCGGAGGGTGCGTGTCTGGAAACCAGCACAAAGATGGCAAAAAGCCCTATCCGCCAACGCGGATGCGGCGTGCTCTGGCCCCAGACACGCCACACAATCCTCATGGGGATCGCTCGCTGGCAATTTTGCCTGGCAGGTGACGCAACGGTGGAACCCAGACATGGTTGCCGAAGCGTGGACGTGCACTGATCGTTAAGGCGTCGATGCGCCGAGCATCGAGCGCCGAAGCGTCGAGCGTCGAGGTGCGTGCACCGAGCGTCAAGGCGTTGAAGCGCCGAGCGTCGAGGTGCGTGCACCGAGCGAGCGCCGAAGTGCGTGCACCGAGCGTCGAGGTGCGTGCACCGAGCGTCAAGGCGTCGAAGCGCCGAGCGTCGAGGTGCGTGCACCGAGCGTCGAGCGTCGAGGTGCGTGCACCGAGCGTCGAGCGTCGAGGTGCGTGCACCGAGCGTCAAGGCGTCGATGCGCCGAGCGCCGAAGCGTCGAGCGTCGAGGTGCGTGCACCGAGCGTCGAGGCGTCGACGCGCCGAGCGTCGAGCGCCGAAGCGTCGAGCGTCGAGGTGCGTGCACCGAGCGTCGAGCGCCGAAGCGTCGAGCGTCGAGGTGCGTGCACCGAGCGTCGAGCGTCGAGGTGCGTGCACCGAGCGTCGATGCGCCGAAGTCCCCAAGCGCAGACGCGCTAGCACCAAGCGCTGATGCGCTGCACAAAGCGCCGAAGCGCTGCACCAAGTGGCAAATAGCCGACACCAAGCGCCTAAGCGCAGCACGCCGGAGCGTGAGTACCGAGCGTAGAACGCTAGCACAGACGCCTAAGCGTCAGCTGACCCGTAGAGCGGAGACGCTAAGTGCTGGTACAGTGTCCTGGGTGCTGTGCACTACTTACCTGTTGGTGCTGGGGATTGAGGCTTAGTGGTCGTCTTCCTCTGTGTAGTGAATGGGATTTTTTTTTTTTTTTTACTGCAGCAGTACTGCTGGTGGTGATTATGTGACTGGGACACAATATATGTGGGCACAGTACAACTACCACGCGGTTTGTTTTTTTTTTTTTGTTTTTTTACACCGCAGGCAGTACGTGGGAGACAGCAGAGCAGGCTCCACACACACGCGGTCTAGCCAAGGCAAGACCAGGGCTGCAGACACGCGCGCAGCCAAGGCCAACGCAACGTGCGTCACAAAATATACAAATACACACAGAAAAATATATATTTTAATACAACCCAAAACACAACACAATAATAAAAATTAATTATTAAAGGAAAGATGGGAGACTACGAGACAACGCGATGCAAAGCAAAGCGTGAAGGAAATATATAAAATATATAAAATATACACAATATATAAAATCCTTAAATAATAATAATAACGACTCCGAAGAGTGTAACTGAAATCAACTCCGAGAAGGGGCAATAACCAGCTTCTCAAGCTTTAAGCTTATTGAGTACAATCAGCTACGGGCTCTAATACCTACCGCTACCAATGCTGAAGACAAAAGAGGAAGTGAGTCTCTGCGCGCTGCGTATAGTAAGCTCCCAAGGGGGCGGGCTTACGTGGCAGCTCGCGCAGAGGCCTATCGGCAGCTTTGCTATAAAAGCTCAGCCAATCGCTACTGCCTGACGGCAATATCCCATACCTTGATGGTTATTTTCGACTTGAAAGGGAACCACAATTATAATAAAATTAATCAATTAGAAATTTCTTAGTATCAGATTGTTTTATCAGATGGCCTGTATCAGATGATGTCACATTACAATAAGCTATAATGTTTAATTAACTCTACATTATTAAAAAATATAGGGTGCTGTGTAAGATACAAGGTCTGAGCAGTCAATAAGCCTGCTCCTGGAGTGGATATCAGCTTGTATCATACAGAACCCTATACAATATTCTGAATATCATATACAATGTATATCTATATATAGGTATATATAATCGTTTTTCACAGTTCTAGTAAGCAGCACACAGGCTGATTTTAATGGCCATTATCAAAAGGGATATGTGAAATTACAATTTAAAAACAAATACTTTATACTGCATTTAAATCATTTGTGAAGACTTAATTAGCTATTCAATGACAATATCTTATATCTGTTTCTGAAGATCAACTAGAGATGACTTGAGTCTTAGAGGTTAACCCCTGTGTCAGTCTGACATTTGACCGCAGTGTGACTCAATATACTTTCTCAGTTTTCATTTTCATCTGCTAGTGATCATCTGTTAGAAACTCTTCTATAAATAGCTGGCCATTGTACCCATGACTAAAGCCAGGTCAAACGTGTAACAGCATATGGGTTACATTTAAGGTAGAATTGGTGCCTAAACCACATAATGCCGTTTGGAACAATTGGTTCATTTTGTACTGTCTAAGTTCAGCGGTTCAAACTTCCCAGCAGTGAGTTATTGGTGAAGCTGTAGCAAACTAAGTCGTTTGAGCTTGTGCTTTCTTCAGCGTAGTTTTGTTTAACATTATGGTCAGTGCCTTTCAGTCTCTTAATTAAGAACTATGTATGTTGGTATTTTGATATCAGTTAGGAGGGGGTAGCCCCTCCCTGTGAGAGCTCTGTGTAAGCAATACTCATAATTATGATAAATCTGTTAATGGTGGGTGAGTAGGAGTGAGGTAGAGCTGCAAAAAGCTACAGTAACATGATAATAGGAAAAAAAGACAGATGGAAATAGTGAAAATAGATTAGCTTGCTAAGATTTTTTTTTAGGAAAACTGTGATTTATTTATTTATTTATTTTATTCCATAGGGTTAATCCTCATACAGTAAGTTGCGCAATTCTGCATTCCCTGCTACTTTCATTTACATTTACTTTCATTAGTTTGGTCTTTTTAATTGTTTTCAGCTCTTAAACAGTTGTAGATTTCAGGTTAACTATAAAGTTTTATAAGTAACTTGAAATCTGCTTTTGTTTAGGTGCTGAGAACAATTAAAAAGGTCTAATTAAGCAAAGTATTAAACAATTAAGGGTTTAGTTGAGTAATTAAAAATCTTAGTTGGAATGAAAACCAGAAGACACTGGGGTCCTGAGAACCGGGTTTGAGAAGCCCTGTATAAACAGTGGAGAATAAAGGGTATTTTAGGAAAACTAAACAACAGTGTGTGTCCTTTGGTGTATTTTTTGTATATAAGCTTCCTGTTTTAATATTTAAACAGTATTCGGCGCCACCATCATTCAAATGAATTAAATAGACGCCAAAAAGTCTTAAAAGTAATGGTGGTCCTATCTGCAGGAAAAGGTAAAGCAGTACAACACAATTATTATAAAAGTTAAACACAGCTTTCCTGGGTTATGTATTTCTTTTCTTATTATTATTCCGCGTTAAAGATGTAGAGCTGTTATTAATACAACCCAAATACATAAAATTATTGAAAATAATACATGTTCCAATGTTACAGACATCTCATCCTTCATTCCTGATGTGTTTGTAACTTTGGGGTTCTACTGTAAAAACCTGGAGGTCTAGGTTTCGGAATGGTCTAATGAATCTTGAGCCTTCAAAGTTCTGTCTCTTCACTCACCTGTGCTATAACAACTTGAATATAAAGAACTACTTCAGGTCTCCACACTGCAGTCCCCAGCTCATAACACTGACTAAATTAATTGAAAGCAGGCATGCTCTGAAATTAATCAGCTTGAAAATGCTTCCAAATTAGAAAACTCAGTGCTGGACCATCCTCTCCAGTCTGATTTTACTCGGGCATTCCAGAAATGCGAACAAATTAATTGACTGACCTGCTCTACTTGTGATGGTAGATCTTATGAGTTGATTTCAAGAAAAAAAAAAAACAAACAAAAAAAAACAGAATATTTTATTGAATCTTATTATGAAGTTTTTTTTTTTGTTTTTTTTGTTTTTTTTTGTTCAAAGGGACAGCTGGACAGTGTTTCGGTATGGTTAATTTACTTTTCTCAAGGGAGTTTGTCTGAAAACTAACGGTGGAAGTATTTGTAGATTTAAAAAATGCATTCATATTTACAGTATTTCTTTTCAAATCAACCTTTACAGAGCAACAAAGGAAACAAGTAGATTCTGTCCTGTTAAATTACAGCCCCTTAGTACTGTAGGTGAAAACGATGGGCTAGGAAGGGACGAGCCTTGATGGGCTGCACAGCCTTTTCCTATTCCCAAATGTTTATATTCTGATGACTAATGTCTATTACAAACAACAATCTGGCTTCACCTTCTGCCAGGCACAGTCTGGTTTGGAAGCTGCCATTAGTTGCACATGGTTTTACTTATTCACTTTGAGCTCATCACAAACAGCAACAAAATTGCTTGTTTAAAATGTTTTATTCTACAATTATCCAGTAGCTCACTTGCTGTGATTTAGTGTGAAACAATCCTTAGGAAGTTGCCCTTGAGGTAGCTTTGGACTTGTGCAAAGCTTTTTTATTTTATTTGTATATAAAACCTGGATTGGGCAATAGAAAAACGAACTGTCCTATATAAGGTGCGAGTCGACATTTTGGAGTGTTGTAGAGTTCAGGTCCTGTGCATGTGCAGAGCCGTGATTAAGTTGTAACCTGAACCGAGAGTTCATGGCATTTTTTTTTTGCAAGCGTGAAATGTCATAAAGTAATACAGTGATGCCTTCTTCATGAATGGCCCGTTTGTTTCTCCCTTCTCCCGTCTGCCTTTTTCACCTCTGGACTTGTTCAGAAACCCAAAACACTTTAACAGACACTGTCTGAGAGTGTTACTCTCGTGCAAACTATAAAACAAAATACAGCTGACTCTCTCTTCAAAAAATGAATGTGATCCCCACATCTCATTTGAATCTGTTTTTCTTAACCCTAAACATGCTTAAGAGGTGGCTGGCAGCTGATTGGGGAGTGTTCATGTTCTCCCCTATTGGAGCTAATTAGCATCTTCAAATGAAAAATAGATATAAAAGGGGAAAATCTGTTTATTTTGAAACGTGTCAAAATACAGTTTCCAGTTATGAGTGTCCAAGCAAAAGATGCCATCGTGAAGGTTAATTAAGCAATAACTTTGAAGCTGGTTAGGTATACATGGAAATGAACCAACTCCTGAGTGGATAAATGCCTGATACCATCTACAGTATCTTAGTGTTGGCAGACAGTAGATCCTATATTTGTAGATCCTAATATCAATGCGATACAGCCATCTGAAATTTCTTGGAATCATATAGTCTGGGTCAGATAATTGGTATCAGATGGTAATGATGTTAAAAAGTAATTGTTGTTGACGTATTGTCACTTGGTGACTGTCAACAGCAGAATCTCTGACTGAGTAGAAGATTCTCTAAGTATAAATTGCAATAGTTATTCTTACTGAATAACCCCATTAGCAACGAGCTGGTGTTCCACCAGGTGCCTTGCAGAGATCTGGATTTAAAACACATCCCTCCTCTGGGTTTGGCTTACCGGCAATTCACAGAATTCACATTCATAACCTTTTAATATCTAGGGTCACGTACACCAGCCTGCTGGCCACTTCAGTATTGGAACTCTCCTCTTATACAGTGCCTTGCGAAAGTATTCGGCCCCCTTGAACTTTGCGACCTTTTGCCACATTTCAGGCTTCAAACATAAAGATA
This sequence comes from Acipenser ruthenus, assembly GCF_902713425.1. Taxonomy (NCBI): domain Eukaryota; kingdom Metazoa; phylum Chordata; class Actinopteri; order Acipenseriformes; family Acipenseridae; genus Acipenser; species Acipenser ruthenus. The sequence continues at coordinate 16,262,643 of NC_081207.1, read as the reverse complement.
TGAAACTGTAATTTTTTGTGAAGAATCAACAACAAGTGGGACACAATCATGAAGTGGAACGAAATTTATTGGATATTTCAAACTTTTTTAACAAATAAAAAACTGAAAAATTGGACGTGCAAAATTATTCAGCCCCCTTAAGTTAATAATTTGTAGCACCACCTTTTGCTGCGATTACAGCTGTAAGTCGCTTGGGGTATGTCTCTATCAGTTTTGCACATCGAGAGACTGAAATTTTTGCCCATTCCTCCTTGCAAAACAGCTCGAGCTCAGTGAGGTTGGATGGAGAGCATTTGTGAACAGCAGTTGTCAGTTCTTTCCACAGATTCTCGATTGGATTCAGGTCTGGACTTTGACTTGGCCATTCTAACACCTGGATATGTTTATTTGTGAACCATTCCATTGTAGATTTTGCTTTATGTTTTGGATCATTGTCTTGTTGGAAGACAAATCTCCGTCCCAGTCTCAGGTATTTTGCAGACTCCATCAGGTTTTCTTCCAGAATGGTCCTGTATTTGGCTCCATCCATCTTCCCATCAATTTTAACCATCTTCCCTGTCCCTGCTGAAGAAAAGCAGGCCCAAACCATGATGCTGCCACCACCATGTTTGACAGTGGGGATGGTGTGTTCAGGGTGATGAGCTGTGTTGCTTTTACGCCAAACATAACGTTTTGCATTGTTGCCAAAATGTTCGATTTTTGTTTCATCTGACCAGAACACCTTCTTCCACATGTTTGGTGTGTCTCCCAGGTGGCTTGTGGCAAACTGTAAACGACACTTTTTATGGATATCTTTAAGAAATGGCTTTCTTCTTGCCACTCTTCCATAAAGGCCAGATTTGTGCAGTATACGACTGATTGTTGTCCTATGGACAGAGTCTCCCACCTCAGCTGTAGATCTCTGCAGTTCATCCAGAGTGATCATGGGCCTCTTGGCTGCATCTCTGATCAGTCTTCTCCTTGTATGAGCTGAAAGTTTAGAGGGACGGCCAGGTCTTGGTAGATTTGCAGGGGTCTGATACTCCTTCCATTTCAATATTATCGCTTGCACAGTGCTCCTTGGGATGTTTAAAGCTTGGGAAATCTTTTTGTATCCAAATCCGGCTTTAAACTTCTCCACAACAGTATCTCGGACCTGCCTGGTGTGTTCCTTGTTCTTCATGATGCTCTCTGCGCTTTAAACGGACCTCTGAGACTATCACATTGCAGGTGCATTTATACGGAGACTTGATTACACACAGGTGGATTCTATTTATCATCATTAGTCATTTAGGTCAACATTGGATCATTCGGAGATCCTCACTGAACTTCTGGAGAGAGTTTGCTGCACTGAAAGTAAAGGGGCTGAATAATTTTGCACGCCCAATTTTTTAGTTTTTTATTTGTTAAAAAAGTTTGAAATATCCAATAAATTTCGTTCCACTTCATGATTGTGTCCCACTTGTTGTTGATTCTTCACAAAAAATTACAGTTTCATATCTTTATGTTTGAAGCCTGAAATGTGGCAAAAGGTCGCAAAGTTCAAGGGGGCCGAATACTTTCGCAAGGCACTGTATCAAGCAGAAAAATCTATCCTCCCAGCTTCTCTAATCTTTATAGTTCAGTTATTATTGCTATCCTCTGACATGCACACACACACACACAAACACTGACTCGACAAGCTCCTGCCCTCAGCTCAGAGTTGATAAACAGTGAAAGTAGTGGCACGTTGCCTGAACAGCAGAGAATGTCTGACTGACTGATAGAAAATATTTTCCTTATTGGGAGCACCTGTTTGAAGATTATTTGAAAGGGGTTAGAAAACATAACTGAGAGATCTTTCATGCCAGAAAGGCACTGGAGCAATCTCCTCTAACTGCAGAGGGGTTTTAAATGCATCTATACAATCTACACAGAAAGGAAGACTGGAATGCCTCATATTGGATATATAATATCTGTTAAAGATAGTTGCAGAAGACTGTTTGGAACAGACTGGCTGCTGGTGAAATGTTGGAAGTAAAATTATTAGAAAATATTTTAATCAAGACCAAATGGATCTTTAAAATACCCTTATATCTATCTGTTTTAGTATGGTGTAAATGTAACGTTGTAGTTACAGCACAAAAGCAAGTTTTAAATCCCTAAAAAGTGACATGCTGATATCACACTACATTTACAGTAGCTACAGTGTTTAATTATATAATTTATAAACTGTCACAGAAATCCGAAATGGAATTGTTTTCCTGTAACTCACTGAAGAGGCCCATCTATTTGTTTTTTATAATACATGGATACCCTTGTGATGCTATGTGATGGAATGTCCCGCCCCTTTGTTTATTATTTATATATATTATGATTTTATATGTTTATATGACGGCGAAAGCCAATGTTATTTGTTATTATGTCTTTTGATTATAAAACCTTGTGAGAATGCGTGACTGATCAGCTACTGTTTATTTAACTAGCTGACAGTCACGCATCCTTATTAAACGTGTGCAGACTATGGCCAGAATATAAAAGCCTGCAGCTGTCTACGCTCAGAGGAGAGGGTGTTCAGAGTTGGAGAACAAGATTGGAGACAGGAGGTAAAGAACTGAAAATATAACAATTGCTAAGCGTGCTGGTTTATACACCAGCACGAGACTTATTTGTCATTTGTTTATTCGTTTGGCCAACGCGCCTTTTGTTTTGTGTCTTTTGTGTTTGTTTAAATCTTTTGTTTGTTTTATTATTAAATAAAATAACTGAACGGCGTAGCGTTTCAGTTTTCACCCACCATTCATTGTTTTGGTTTTGTGTTCCTGGTCTGTGACGTCACCACACCTGCGCACAGCAACCACACTGTCACATGCTAATATTAAAGAAGGTGAGGTTCAGCAGTACAATTCAGGTTTTTTTTCGTTTTTTTTTTTAAACAGTGTATTTCAGTGCAGTACAGACTATGTCATTGTCTGTTTAGTTTCTCTGAGATACGAATGTACCAGCGTTACATCCTTTCTCATTTTCCCAACGTATTCTCGTTTTGTTGATCATTAATGAACATTTCTGAAATGGGGGTGTTGTCGAGTGATTGAAAACGAGACATTTTGTGTTTCAATTGAAAGTGATGGTCTCGAGGTGTTATCACATTTTTTTGCAAACATAGCCTTCATCCATGTATTATTATGTAAATCCAGCAACAGGAAACAAAACACATTTTGCAGGATATCAGCACCCCTGTCATAGACATGAGGAGGGCGTGCATGGATACAGCTAGTGATGAACCTAATGATCCTTGTGAACCTGGTCAGACAAACCAGCATAAGAGAGAAAAGAAGCTCAACAGGCACAAGCCTGGAGTTAAATGGCCAAGAGCTTGTGAAAGAACTGCATGGGACACAGTAAACATGGATCTCTGTTTTACATTGGAAAGGTTAAGTGGAACAGTTGAAAGAAGCTGAATAAATTTAGGGACATCATCTACGCATATGGAAGCGAGAAGTTTGGAGCTGAAAAAAAGACGGAAAAAGTACAAACTATTCCTGGAAAGTCTAGATGGCAGCAGGAGATTGAACTCTTAGTTAGAGAAAGGAGGCAGCTGAGTAAGCAATGGAGAAGAGCAGAACAAAGTCAGAAGGAGGGACTCAATCTCTTTCAGAGGGTCATAAAAGATAAGCTTGCAACATTGCGCAGAGCTGAGTGCCCTCGGAGCGTGCGAGAACTAACTTTTATAAAGAACCATTCAAATTTGTAAGAAGTTATTCACCAGTGAAAAAATGGCACACTAAAAACATCTAAGTTTGAGCTGGAGAGATATTTGGAGGAAACACATACAGATTTAAAAAAGGCAGGAGCCTATGTCAATTTCTTCAGACATCCCACCTATCAATCCACCAGAATACCAAATGGAGGACTGTGGAAAGTGGAAAGAAGTAGAGCAAGCTGTGAAAAAAGCAAGGGCTTCATCATCTCCAGGGCCTAATGGAGTTCTGTACAGAGTGTACAAGAGTCCTTCAGTTCTACAAATCCTCTGGAAATTGATGAAAGTGGCATGGGAAAAACAGGTTGTACCAAGAGCATGGCATAGAGCAGGTGCAGTCTTTATACCAAAAGAAAAAGATTCTACAAGCATCAGTCAGTTTCACCCTATTTCCCTATTAAATGTAGAAGGCAAGATTTTCTTCAGCATTATGGCTCAGAGATTATCAATTTACCTATTAAAGAACTGCTTCATTGACACTTCAGTACAAAAAGCGGGCATTCTTAGATGCTTAGAACACATCAGTGTGATCTGGCAACAAATTCAATCAATGGATTTGTCTAATGCATATGGTTCAGTGCCACATGAGCTTCTTTTGGCAGCATTTGATTTTTTCAGTGTACTGATGACAATAACAAATTTAGTGAAAGCCTACTTTAGAGATTTGCAATTTAGTTTTTCAACTTCAGAATTCAGCACTACATGGCAATGCCTAGAGGTTGGAATAATGGCAGGATGCACCATTTCTCCACTGGCTTTTACCATGGCAATGGAAGTAATTATTAGGGCATCAAAATGGGTAGTGGGAGGAGAGCGCTTGGCTTCTGGAATTCGACTACCACCAATTTGAACTTACATGGATAACATGACAACCATGACTACAACAGTAGCCTGCACTAATCGATTATTGGGCAAATTAACCAATAACATTGAATGGGCACGAATGCAATTCAAGCCCACCAAATCAAGGAGCATCTCTATATAAAGGTAAAGTAGTAGATAAAAGGTTCTACATTAATGGTGAGGCAATACCAACAGTGTCTGAGAAGCCACTGAAAAGTCTTGGGAGACAGTATGACAGGGATCTAAAGGACACAGTTCGTGTGGGAGAAGTTAGACAACAAGCAGTGGAAGGGTTGAAGAGCATAAACAGCAGCGCTTTACCGGGCAAACTAAAACTCTGGTGCTTTCAGTTTGGTCTACTGCCGAGGCTGCTGTGGACACTGACTTTGTACGAGGTGTCTTTGACAACAGTAGAGAAGCTGGAAGCTTTAATCAGTTCATACGTCAAGAAATGGTTGGGAGTTCCACGCTGCCTCAGCAGAGTGGGACTTTATGGTAAAGGAATACTGCAGCTACCAGTCTCTGCTCTAACTGAGGAGTTTAAGTGCGCCAAGGTCCGACTGGAAATGACATTAGTAGAGTCACGCGACAAGTACGTAAGGGAGGGAGAACCTATGTTGAAAACTGGAAGAAAGTGTGTAGCAAACTGGAAGAAAGTGTGTGGAAGATGCAAAGGCTGCCCTTCGAATCAGTGATATCATGAGGGAAGTTCAGCATGGAAGGGGGGGTCTTGGTCTCAGTTCATCTCCTCCTCCATGGCACAAGGCTGCCCCAGCTCAACGGAGAAAGCTGGTAGTCAACGACATGCAAAAGGAAGAGGAGAGGATGAGCTGCGTAAAGGCCATTTCCCAGGCCAAGCAGGGAGAATGCATGAGATGGGAGAGTGTGGAACAATGCAAGATCAGCTGGCAAGACCTATGGACAATGGAACGGAGCAGGATCAGTTTCCTCATCAGGTCAACATATGATGTTCTCCCATCACCACAGAACGTAAACCTCTGGGTAGGAGAGGATCCCTCATGTCCTTTGTGTTCATCACCTGCAACATTAAGGCACATTTTGACAGGATGTAAGGTGGGTCTTAGCCAAGGACGGTTTAAATGGCGCCATGACCAGGTGCTGCGATGTTTGGCCTTAGCATTGGAAGACAAGCGTAACATGACTAATAAGTTGCCACCAGTCCCATCAAAACATTACACACAAAAGACAACATTCCTCCACCCAGGAGAATAACCACCAAGAAAAGGTGTTAAAATCAATCCTCGCCCAGGAGAACAACCGCCAACAAAAGGTGTAAAAACCAAGCCTTGCCCAGGACAACTGGAAGCTGCTAGAGACTGGGAAATGCTGACAGATGTTGGTCAACAGCTTATTTTTTCACTTGAGATTGCCACCACTAACCTTCGACCAGATATTGTCTTGTGGTCTGGATCAGAACACCTTGTTCACCTGGTAGAATAAACAGTGCCATGGGAGGATGCTGTAGATGTATGAGAGGAATAAACTGCTGTATGATCAAGTAGCCTCTGAAGTGGAACAGCGAGGATGGAGAGTTTGGGTTTACCCAGTAGAGGTGGGTTGTTGAGGATTTGTGGCACACGCTACAACCCCGTTTCTTAGAGATGTCAGATTCAGTGGCTAAGAGTTGCGTTGCACAGTAAAGAACTTAATTGAAGCAGCAGAGAGGAGCAGCAACTGGCTGTGGTTGAGACGGAAAGATTCTGGTTGGGGATCTCAAGCACAATAGAAAGAAAGAAAAGCTGATGGTATGGGTAAGTAAGCTGGGCTGAGTTGAGTGGGGAATGGAGGGGGGTGATGCTGTGACGGCAGAATCACTGTTGAGCCCTCTGTCGTGGGCTAGTCGACGAAACACTGAGGATGGAAGGTGCCCACTTGAAAGATGTACCCTACTTAGTTCAATCCAGACGGTTGTCATGCTGATGCGCTGGGGAGACCGCACTGTGGTTGATCCCCGGAGCCAGCATTGCAGCCGTTGTGTGTGCTGATGCGTTGGGTAGGCAAAATAAGCTGATCCCTGGAGCTAGCATTACACTTCAGCCATCAACACCAGGCAGAAGGATATCTACATCATCAAATGGAAGGAGACGCAAATGGATGGAGATGCAAATGGATCACATTAGTTTACTGTAAAGCTATGTCTTAGTTGGTGCCTATCTTGGCGAGACCCGAGTTCAAATCAGCATGAAGTTTTAACATCTACTCTCATGTAATGGAAATCATTATTTATACAGTGCAGTGTTTATAAGAATCACTGATATAAGAATCAACTGCATATAGTGATCAAAACCACTGCGACAAAATCATTCCTATACTAACCAATGAAAACAATCTACTTTTAAGAATCAAGCAATCTGCTTATAAGAATCATTTCGGGTCAAACTGACTACACGTAATACGGTACTTGATCACGTGCAATGACGTGTCCAGCCAATAAAGCTGTTTTTGAATTTGATCACATCTCGCGTGATTAGGCACGTACACAGCGTGGATCGTGCAATGATGCAGGAATCACTGCAGTGTGCAGGTATGGTTTTTTGTGATCTCTGTTATGAAAATGTGTTTCAATAAAGTGAATACACATTCATTGAATACATACTGAGTACAGCAGTGTTATTGTGCTATTTGCCTGTAGAGGAAGTGGGATTGCGGCACAGGGAGGAGGAGATGGGGGGGGGGGGGGTTGTGGAGCTTTGCATCTCCCCTTAGTGAAAAACTGTGAGATTTGCATCGCAACAGAAAATAAGTAAGCCACAGATGCTTAAATGCAGTGGTAGTCCTGACAGTAAAATACTGTACTGTAATGTCATTTTAATTCAAAGGCCATTACACGTAACACCGCAGGGCAGTTAAACTAGGCACCCTCACGAATCGATTGCTTCTCAAGTATACTGTAGTAAAATAGGATTCTGCAGCCTTGAGTTGCTTACCCATGAGGACTTGTTTTGCTGTATTATTTGAGCATCGTTGACATTTGTTTACTGTATTTAAACTACTGACTCATGGAGGCGTTTTTGCTAATTGTAATGTGACGTGGCCGAGGGTAGTGTGAATGATCAGGCTGGAGTCTTGATTTACAGTTTAAAATCGGTGTTGGTTTTACAGTGCGGTGGGGAAACAACCGCTAATAAAACAAACAAACAAACAAACAAAATAAACCTAGCTTTCAGTTGGAGCACTAACTAAACAATACTTTGAGTGGTCCCTGTGCATACATGCGAGAACTCATGACATCTAGTGGTCAACCTATTACACTGCAGGGAACAAGCTTTCATTCTCAAACTAACATACTGATTGTGCAGCACTTCACCACAGTAATCATATCGGTCCACTTTTAAGAATCAACTGCTTATAAGGATCAAATCATCCGGGATGGATGTGATTCTTATAAACGGAGTGCACTGTGTGTGTGTATATATATATGTGGCCAATACTTTTGCAGCACCCTGTAGAATTAACACATTTTTGCTTCATAAAATCAAATGAAAACTGCTGAATAATGTTACGTTAACATATTGAACTACATACCATGTTGTAGTTTTCCATATAGTTAACGAAAAACTGACAAAAATCTATGAAATACTGTACTGCTATTATGGCTTCTGGTAGACTTTTGTGATATCATTTCATAGTTTCTTTGATTAAATAAAATATCTAAATTATGTTCAGAATTATGTCTCAATCCTAAAATTCTAGAATTCTAAAATTCGAGGACATAGCTGTATATATATATATATATATATATATATATATATATATATATATATATATATATATATATATATACATATATATATATATATAATGTCCTTTGAAAAAACAATTCAGATGGTCATCTCCAGCCAGATAGGATGATCAACAGGAATGTCCCTGCTGGGAATGCTGGGATAAGGTTTCACCCGGAGCCTGGGCACATTTGGAATGCTTCAGTCAGTGAATAAGGAGTACTGTGACCGGGGAGGGAGGAAATTTATTGTCCTGTGGAGGCAGTGACAGGACCTTGGAGGGAGACATGGTGGGGGAGTGTCTGTCTGTCTTAGCCAAAGTGAAAAAAGCAGCTGTCAGATTTAAAGTCTTAATTAGGTGTGGAAAGAGATGAATTCCTGCACAAAGCACCCGCACAGTACATTTTTTGGAGGTGTTTTTAACACTTTTACCGTTGTTATGTGCTTTGGGGACCCAAGGTACTGTAAAGGGATACCTGTTGTGTTTCTGTTAGTTTGCATACTCAAGGTGTTGGCCTCTCTCAGGCACTGAGTGATGTGCAGCAGTGAGGATTGTTCCATGCTGGTCAACCCTGGAGCTTTAGACGGACTTTACCCCAGCATATTTGGCCTTTTAAGTACCATGTTGTATGAAAATGAATGTATTGCTTGTTTTAACCTTTATAAAAGTTTACCATGGTTACAGTACCACAGTATATAGCTGCAGCCAAAGGTTTTGCATCACCCTATAGAATGAACTAATTTTGCTTCATAAAGTCGAATGAAACCCACTGAATAATGTTACGTTAACATATTGAATTACATACCGCTTAGTAGTTTTCCATATACTTAACGAAAAACTGACAAATATTGAAAAATGTGACATTTCGAAATCTAACATGAAATACTGTACTACTATTATGAGTTCCGATTTTTTGTGCTATCCTTTTGTAGGTTCTTTGATTACATGATGTTAAATAAAATATCTAAATTACGTTCATATAGTTTTGTTTTGTTAAATTATGCCTCAATCCTAAAATCCTACCCTGGGTATTGAAAACCTTTGGTCATAGCTGTAGCCTTTTTATTAGGGGAATGCAGGCACATTTATCTCATGCTCTAACTTCAGCATGTTAAGGGCAGCTTTGTAGTCAGTTAACACATGTTTATTGTTGTTAAAGGTAAGTTAAAGGGCAGCTTTCAATTTAATTCCCCCCCCTTATGATGTTTGCAGTCATTCTGAGAGGTTCTAAATGCAATTACTCAACTGCTGTGTTTTTTGTAATTATTATGCTTACTTGCTCTTATTGTATTACTTGTATTGTAACGCTTGAAATGTTTTTGCTTACGATTGTAAGTCGCCCTGGATAAGGGCGTCTGCTAAGAAATAAATAATAATAATAATAATATTATTGTTATTTTAGGTCTGTGTTAAGGTGCTTCCACCTGAGTTCAGGAGCTGCTCTTCATTTCTAGTTGCCTGCTATAAATATATGTAACATAAGCTAGATCAGCCAAAGTGTCTTTACAGAAGCCAGAATCAGCTATAACTGTTCAGCAAACATTACATTATCAACTCCAAGTCGATCATAAGCATTGAAACAGTGTTCATTATGTTTTAAAGCACCCTGGAAGATGTGACTATAGTAATGTCTACTATTTGTTTCTTACATCATTTTAATTTGTTTACAAAAAAGGGAATATATAAAATGAAGAACGTGTTTGTAAGCTAGCTAATAAAATAAAAAAGAGAACCTTTAAATAAATCGTGACCAAAGTACAGTTATGTTGACACATTTTAACATGGGTCATTCCATTATTAAATCAAATGCAAGGTCATGGCTATGACATTTAACTCACAACAAAATAATAATTTGAAACTGTGGTCAAATAAATCCTGCTTATGGGTAAATAGGATAGCATCTAGAAATCTGTTACAGTACATGTCCGGTACTTTAATTCACATGGTAACACTTACCAAATAACACATAATTGCATATTGATAAAGTGCAGTGTCCCCAAAAATAAACACGTAATCTAAACGGGAGTATGTGGATTTATCACATTTCATTTGCAAAGCTTCTTTACAGCAACTACAGCTGTTTATAACTTGCCATTATTTGGCTTGTAACCTGATATTTATGACTGTCCCCTTTGAAACACCACTTGTAATATACTGTTAACACAGTTGAGCATGGTTAAACCAATTTATTCATTAGCAGAGCAATTATGTTTCTAATTATACAACCCTTTTTCAAAGACAATTTATAGTTAAGAGTGTTTGTTTTTAAAGCATTACATTAAATGTAGTTTTCAGCTGACATGGTTCAGCACATTCATTTGTACCCATACATGTATTTATTTGATCACAACCTCAGATCTATTTTGAAGGGCCAGCACTCACAATTAGTTACTATACACAGGTTCCAACAGCCACGCAAGACAGCAATGGTGCGAAATCAACAGAAGAGCAAAATTGGGCTGGAGTGCCTTTGGAAGATTAAGCATGGTTCTGAAAGGGAAACTACCCTTATGCCTCAAGAGGTAAGTCTTCAACCAATGCATGCTGCCAGTGCTAATTTACGGATGTGAAACCTGGACCCTCAATGCAAAAATGACTCAAAAATTACAAACAACTCAACGGAGTATGGAAAGATGCATGCTGGGAATAACAATAACAGACAGGAAAAGTAAGGAATGGATAAGATCACAAATAAAAGTATGCAATGTTATTATAATAGCAAAAAAAAATGAAATGGCAGTGGGCTGGACATGTAGCAAGAAGAGCAGACCATCGCTGGACCAAGGAGATGCTAGACTGGATCCCAAGAGATATAAAGCGACCAAGAAGAAGACCTCCAGGAAGATGGCAAGATGAAATTAGGAAACACGCTGGAATGAGGGACGCAGCAGACAGGCTTTTGTGGAAGAATCTTTGGGAGGCCTTCATCTAGCAGTGGATTGAAAAAGGCTGCTGATGATGATGATATATATAAGACACTACAAAATTATATCGCTAAAGTCTTCTGGAAGTGTGACAGAAATACAATGATCCTTGGTTGTAAGTCTCCCTCCCAACCTGTGAGGGCGCTAAGCAGCGAGAACAGAGTTATTTGGACGGACTGGTCTGACAGTTCTTTCCCAGGGTCGAGATGTCGACCAGTCTGGATGAAGGCTAGACTCCATTGCAAGAATGCATTGACCCGGAAGGGAAAAGACATGGCAGCCGTAGATTGGAGAGGCGGTTGCACTCATTTATCAAGGGGTCATGTGTGACGGCATAAAAGGGGACAGAGAATTGCAATCCTTCCTTCCGAGAAGGACTGAAAGAGACCCTGTGAGAAACAGTATCATGAGTGTTGTGTTTTGTTTGTTTGTAACTGTCTTGTTTGTTATGTTACTAGATGGCTAAACACATTTCGGGAGCTGTCACAGAGGGCCAGCACTAAACCAGAACATCACTTCACTACTGTCACTAAATAAACTTGTATCACCCACCACGAGCACTACTGCACGCACCTAGGACTGGTGACCGTGATTGTATTATTGTGGGGTGGATATTGTGTTTATTATTTGGGACTGTAATCCCATTATTGTCTACCCCGTGCACTACACATTGTTGTGTATTGCCGGGGGATTATTGTTTTGGGTCACCGTAACTGGATAAAAAGAAAATAAAGTCCTTTCCAAACAGGATTACAGATCTCTGTGTGTTTCATTACAGCACAGCATCACCCTGCACCTGCATCCACTTTGCCACAGGAAGACATAATAGTTGTATGGTATTTATTATTATTATTATTATTATTTATTTCTTAGCAGACGCCCTTATCCAGGACTTATTTTTTTACATACAATTACCCATTTATACAGTTGGTTTTTACTGGAGCAATCTAGGTAAAGTACCTTGCTCAAGGGTACAGCAGCAGTGTCCCCCACTGGGGATTGAACCCACGACCCTCTGGTCAAGAGTCCAGAGCCCTAACCATTACTCCATGACACTTTTTAAAAAATAATTTCAATAAGGACCAATCAGAATGATTGCAGATATGATAAGAATGTGTTTAAGACACAAGCTATTGTCAATTGCTGAAGTGTGATTAATCAAGTCTTTCAGCATCGCAAGTCTGCTTGATCTCCTCGGGACCATCCAGGGACAGACTCCAGGGTCACTCCACTCTGTGCCAGTTCTGCTGCTTCTCATTCTTAGACAGTGCTGGTCCCTGCTGCCATGAAACAGATGGTGTTTAAATGGTGCCTATTGATTGGCAGTGTCCGGTGCGAGCGAGCTTCACTTTTCCACATTGAGGTCCTGATGTGTTTTACAAACCTGTGTCTTCTCTGAGCAGAGCCACTGTTCCCCGACAATAAATACCAGAAGCATTTTACAAATCCCTTGACAGAAGGCTTTTCATATGGCAATGACACCAATAAATCTTTTACAGTCCAGTTTTATTTGAGAAAATGACTCTTTGGAAGATTAAAAAAAAAAAACAGCCTACAAAATTCTTGATTTTTCAACCCCTAAATGAAAAAAACAAATGTTGCTGTCAATTTGAAAATAAAATGGACTCACATGCACATCTCTTTACAAGCACATACAGGTTGGCTGCTAAAACTTTTTACACAATTGATTTTCAAACATCGGTGACTTACACTTACATTTAGTTGAAATAACGCAGGTTCTTTCATGATAGTCAAATATTACTAAAATGTAAGGACTATTTTAAGAATTGTTAAGGATTGTTCATGATTTATTAAACCTAGTTTATAGTTCGCATAACAGTTTTCAGCTTTTTAAGATAGGGTTACAGGTGTATTCTCATTTTTCAAAACAGTCTTTTACCAAATAGAATTTGTATGTCTGTAAAAACAGCCATAAAAATAGTCCATAGAACAAGCCTTAAAGTTGGGTAAACTCACATTTTTTAAATGTAATTTCTCCAGGATTTTGTCTTTCTCAATCCTGTTCCTCCAAGTGCAATATCACTCAAAACCACTAATAGCACAATACTGTTTGATGCATGTATTGTGAACAGCAGGAAGCATGGGGTATACAGTGAATTCCTCCTTCTACTCCCTATATCCCTCTTTCTCTTCCCTGTTCAGTTGTATCAATCTATCTGTCTCTCACAAGAAAGCCTTGACTTGATTCTCACATCTGTCTCTCTACTGTCCCTGTCTAGCTGTCAGCCTGCATAGATTAATAATGTTGTTGCCTCGGTTATTTGGGAATATCAATAATTCTGTCCCAGCCTGTCAGCACCGTCCGTTTGCTCCATCTCCCCCTCTGTGGCATGTTCTGAAAATAGCCTGGCCTTCCAATAAACTGCAGTCTAAATTTACAGCTTCTGCAGAGAATGGCCGGCTGGGCTTAGACTCTAGCCTATCAGAACCCCTAATCAGAATAAGAGCTGGGATTTTTATTCTATAAAATTGATTCTTAGTTTGATCTTGACTAGATACATTTTATATATCAAAATGTATAAACAGGTACATAAACTACCTAATATTTACTACATTTACACGTATGTGGCTATGAAGATGAGTCTCCATACATTCACCAAATGCATTCTACAGTTATTTTTCTGATTATGTCATTTTGTTGTACATGTAAACATGTAAAGTACAGAGTAGCGACAGTGTAGTTGAATTGAATTGTACTTGAATTTTGAAATGTCAGTTTCATTAAAATGATAGACAAGCCCTTTGAAAGTACAGATGAGTGTCAGTTTTATTCAGTAGAAGCTGGAGGCTGAGCTGTTCTGAGGTTTAAAAACTAAAGCTATGACGTTACAAGTTATACCGATTCTGTCATATCTTGGCATATCTTATGATCCCTAAAGAAGTAAGTGAGGTAGTCAAAACAGAAACCAAAGGGCACGAGGGCCAAACAAATAAACAGACAAACAAGTAAGTATTGTGCTGGCTAATCCAGCACATTTTAGCAATTGTTTCTAAATACCGTTGTTGTTTCTCCTTGCTCTCTCTCGCTCTCTCCGCTCCCCGTACTCTCCTCTGTACACTCCACCCCGCAGCACGGGCAGCTGCAGGTTCTTATACTCTGGCCGAGGGGTTAACTAGCTGTTGATTATCTTATTACCCCTCGGCCACAGTCTGCACGCGTTTGGTAAGGATGCATGACTGTCAGCTAGTTAAATCAGTCGCTGATCAGTCATGCATCCTCACGAGGTTTTTAAATATAAATAAGAAATATGCACCGCAAACAATAATACAAATAATAATAATTAGGGGCGGGACATTCCGCCACAGGGTTCAATCGGATTCAAATGCTGCCAGGTTCAGAAACATCGATTCCTCTGAACCTGATTGAGCCTGGCATGTCAATTCTGTACGTTTGTTTTCAGATTCAACCAGTTACGAAAGGATTGATTGTCTGTGTATGTAAATGTAGTCCGTGGAATGGAACCCATTAACACCAGATTCATCTTGTTTTCACTGGTTGCCATTCTGGAAGCAGTGACAGGTACCTTCCATGTGTAACTTCTTTACATTACAAGGTTTATTTGGAAACTCCTTTATTAGTGCAGTGGGTGATATAGCAGCTGTATTGGAGTAGCCCATAACAACAATAACAACAACAACATAGTATTGCATTCTGGTAGATTAGCTGAAATCTGAAAGAATGCCTGTAAACTTTCAATGATGGGCAACTGGAGAGGGAGGGGGGAGCAGGCTATTAGTGTTAAAACCCTTTAAAAAACACCAGGAGACTGACATTTGCTGTCAGGTATCAACTGCTTGTTTATTATTATTATTTGTTTATTTAGCAGACGCCTTTATCCAAGGCGACTTACAGAGACTAGGGTGTGTGAACTATGCATCAGCTGCAGAGTCACTTACAATTACGTCTCACCCGAAAGACAGAGCACAAGGAGGTTAAGGAGGTCTAACTTGCTCAGGGTCACACAATGAGTCAGTGGTTGAGGTGGGATTTGAACTGGGGACCTCCTGGTTACAAGCCCTTTTCTTTAACCACTGGACCACACAGCCTCTTGTCCAGGGGGGATGGAGTCCTAAACAGTACCTAGGGAGCTTTACCCATTGACACTTTATGAAATTGATCATTGTTTAATGAGCCTTGATCGACAATGCATTTGTCTGACTCAGGGGGTCAGATTGATTTAGAGAGGAATGTTTGAAACATGGTTCCATAAATCCCTGTTTTTGACTTCCATTGGCTACGTCTAGAATGTGCAGTTTCGAAACACATGTTATAGCAAACATGTGCTTTAATTTCAAAACATGATATCTGGTACAACATTCGATTTAAAGAAAGTTCTCAGTTTCTATGTCTTACTCTCAGGAAATGTGTTACACTTGCACTTCCTGTGTTATTTCACCTCATTAATGTCTTTTAGGTCAAAGTATGTTACTGGTGGGAGGCATGTCAGTCAATATGGGGAAGCAGCTGATTGGTTAATGACATGAATGGATGTGCAGAACAGGTAAGGTTTAAAGAACTACAGTGGTCCCTCGCTATAAGGATCTCGATTATAATGTGCCTCAGATATAACGCTTCTACAGCATGTCCCCCAATTCCCTATTCTAGTGATTCATGTAATATTTCTACAGTAAATACAGTACCGGTGTTATTCAAACTGTAAACAACTTCTCAGTCTAACTTCCATTTCTGTCTCTCCCTTTTGATACAGTATCTGACCTGAAGATAAGCTACGCTGGCACTTTATAACACAGACATCTTATTCAGCATTATTCAGCCGAACCTGGGGAGAGCCCATTCCCTCTTCCCCTCGCCCGACCCGCTCTCCTTCTTGCACTTGGTTTGCTTGTCTGTCACTTTGAACTGAACTCCCAACTGCCGTTTAGCCAGGCTATTTATAGTTTAAAAACTGCTAATTAAAATGATCCATTAAAATGAGGGGGAATCTTCCTTTTTTTGTATTTTTTAACATTTTGTAAAATAAATATAGCGTTGATTACATGGTGCTTTATGCATGGTTAATTCACGGAAAGTTACATTTTTGCTTTACTATATGTGCATTATAGAGAGGGAGTTATTTTATTTTGTATTTTAGTTAGATGTGTGTTGTTATGTGTCCCGCGGTGCCCCCCACCCTCTCCCCTCTGTTTAAAACGCTCTTCGGTTATAAAGCTCATATTGTGTGCATCCCTGAGACCCGCGTTATAGCGGGGGAGCACTGTATTCTGAAAGATACAATCACTTTAACAGAATAATAATCAAGGTTTTCAAAAAAGGTTAAACAACTCTCTTTAGATAGCATATATGAAATTAAGCTGTAGGTATACAGCCAGTGGCATATACATGTATCTGTTTTGAAGTCTTGCAGATTTACAAATATGTTTTAAATAAAAATCCCTATATCTGCCCCTGAATGTATTGTATAAACTTCTAGAAACTGAAAAAATAACTAAATGCAGGTTGTGAAAATTACACTATTAAAATATGTCTAGCCTGCCAATATAGACAACATGCTATGGAAACTGAAAACTGCTCCTAAATCTAAACAGCCAGTTTAGACACACATTCCCTAAAGACTGGAGGTTTGGGCTGCAAGATCTCTTCATGTCTTTCAGCTGAACGGTCTGGTGGTTATTTTCACAATGAGAATTGTGTCTGATGTAGCTCCCAGCAGTGAGTGCACTGTGATCTGCACAAGAAAGAGCTTAGCAGCTTCACCAGTACTCCATTAGAATACACCAGTTCTGTCAGATTTCTTAAGCCACTCGGCAATAAATAATTAGAGGCTTCCACACCTCGTAGATTTTGTGATTCCTTGACAAGCAGCAAGGAATGTCTGCCAGTCTCCTCTCACCTCGTTAAGCCTGGGCGTGTGACGTGGGAGAGCATGTGTGGGGGAATCTGTGAACGTGAATCCAAGTTTGCCCGCCTGGCTGTCATGGCAACCGATTCCTCAGCAAATTCTTTCCTTGTCTCATTTCATCAACACCATTTTTCTCTGCCCTCCCTGTCTATTGATCCCAGATGTCAGTGTCACAGGTTGGCATCAATCTCTGCTTGACTGAAGCACTGGCACTCGGAGGTAAGCGTGGCCTGTCTAGTGGTTTCTAAAGCAATTTCTGCTGCAGCTGCAAAAAATACACAGTGATACTTTGCTTCTCATGAGTTTAAATGTGACATGAAATACAATCCAATTTAAAGACATTCTAAAGATAATGCTTTAGAGGGGAATAAAACAGCAGACTTGACTCAGCCTACATCTCTTTTCTTTCTCACTCTCCTTTTCTAACACTTTTTCTCATTCAAATACCCCTTTGCACATTATGCTAGAAATCATTAATAGGATGTGTGGACATTCAGATTTGGCTTCCCATTTAAGACAGAAATGTTAAAAGACATGAACCATTCTCAGTGTTTGGCCAAAATAATAAATACTTAACAACTTAAAGAGTAAGTAGCAGGGTTTAAATAACGTACCTGTCATTTTTCTTTTCATTCTTAACATCCTGACAACTTTTTACACTTATAACTTTAAAGTCTTTTTCAAAGCGCTTTTCAAAATGTCAGCCCTAGTGCACTGATAGTGTAAGGATTATTGCCCGCATTGACAAACAGGTATGTTATTTAAACAGTTGTAGCAACACGTGGGGACGTGTAATGCTATATTTTTCAGAACCCCGCTACTTACTCTTTAAGAATACCTAAGAGCCATTGGGATGTTTATTTCAACGTTTGTAACTTCAAAGGAAATTTCTCCTTTAAAAATGTCCTTACTGCAGTAGTAAAGACTTTAAGAAACTCCCGTATTATGTGTTAATGTATTATACGTTGCCAATTCATCTTTACTAAAGGCTCGCTACCCATATACATATGGAGGCGGCTTCAGAGATCACATAAGCAGAATCCTCCATACTTCCCACAAAATGAGCTTATCTGAATGTGTGAAATAGATTTATAGCGTACCTAATGAAGGTGTAAAAATCCACTGTAAGAACTGGCACACGATGACTCGCAGATCTCTGCTATTGTATTTTCAAACATAAAAATGAACCAGTTAAAGGATTTATTAACATCAGTGAAAGAGAGCGCGAGAGGGAGATCATTCCCAGTGAAAGGAAGTTCATTAACTCCAGGTTAACTCCCAGTATTCAAGAGTTGGCACAACTTCACAGGCTCCAGGATATATTAATATATGTATATTAAAAAAAATAATAATCTTAACAAGGGCAATAAAATGTGCCTGAGTCAGGAAACCGGGACGTGTGTCATTAGTGCAGATAGCACTCCAGTGGAGCCTCCCACAGTCTCTTACATACATCAATCTCTCCCTCTCCCTGGCTCTTTATCAGTTTCCTCACACTACAGACACAAACAAAGCCTGAACGCTACCTGCAGGTCAGGGGGATGAGAGACAGTGCTACACAGGATGTTCCCAGCATTTTCAATATTTTCTTCCTAGCGCATTTTGGGGGCCCTGAGTGACACGTCCTGGAGAAAGTGCTCCATCCAGCCGTGGGACAGGCACAGTCATAAAAGTGTGAAAAATAATAATAACAAAGCCATAAATTCTGACCTGCACCATGGCACTAGACAGATACCAGCTCTCCAGCTGGGAGATATGTGCACTTGTTATGAGAATGGCAGGCCTGGAGGGGAGAGGTCAGGTCGTATTTGTCGCTTTGTGAAACTCCACAAAAATAAAAATGAGACTCCGCTGGCAGACGCCCTCCTATGTTTTTTTTTATCATTCCCGCCCCCCCCCCAAAAAAAAAAATCTTTCTGGATTTCATTTTTTGTAATTTAGTTCAGCACATATTGTTTTAAGTACGATAATGTTTGACATGGTACATTTTCTCAACTGTAGAACTGTAATAACATCAGTAAACGTTATATGTTGGCATGAGTAAACTTTGATTTATACATTAGAACTTAGTAAATACTATTGAATACTATTAACCAGTTTCGACATTTACAGTATTGGTCCAAATAGCGAGGAAAAACTGATCTCAGCCTTCAGTATATTGTTTGGAGACACCGATTGAAGACTGGAGCAAATCTTGTCTCTAATCTTGTTTTGATTTAGGTTGGTGACAATTTATTGACAGAAAAAAAGAAAGAAAAAAACTAAAACCTGCTGCTGCACATTCTATGGCGAAAAGGTTACAGTTCATTCAATCATGACTGTACCAGACTCTCTATACTCATTACTGCTTACAGCAGTACACGGCATTACACAAAGATTAGTAAAACGCTCAGGTTGTACTTTGCTGCAGCTCCCTGCTTGGAAGATGTTGTAAGCTAACTTTTCTGGAAGATTAACTAACATCATTACTCATTTAGATAACAATCAGCATTAATGAGTGGTGCATCCGTAAGATAACCAAGTCAGAGTCATGAACTTAAACTAAATTGTTTTAATAATCAGGGGCCCCTACTGGTTAAAATAATAAGAAAAAGGAATACCGGGGTTGAACTGGGTTACTTGTGCCCATTATTTCTCATCAAGAAACAGCTAAAAGAACATTGTCCCTTGTAAATTGCAGATTTTCAATTGTACTGTATACGTTTTCTTTCCTGTTAGAAAGACTAGGTTTGTTGACCGCCAACAACAAACATATTTTTAGATTTGTATGGTACATTCAAGGGTGATTGTTCCAAGCTGCAGGATATTTTTTCTGCAGCTTCTGTGTTTCATTTTTTTTTAGTAGTTTGTGAATAGTTTTGGTAACCCTAACTTTAACCAGTTTAAGTTACCCAGGGTACTTCAGAACTTTGTAAACTGATGAAAAACAAGCTGACTCAAATAATATACAGCTTGCCGTTCTCTCCCTTGACCAGGTAGCTATTGCATTGACTGACTGTTGGTGGAAAATAGTTTTAAAGCCCTTTTGTAAATATTTAGATACATCTGCAGAACGTAGTCATGGATTGATTGGTATACATGTCAATATTTGGGGCCAATTTCAAGTAACAATTGATCTAAACATCTTAGAATTTGTACAACCCACAATTTAAAATGGATAAGAACTAAAAATAAAGGACCTGCAGCAATATCATAGTTTGTAATACACTAATATTTACAGATAAGATTTTATTTTCAATGAAAGTGCAGTAAAAGCACAAAAACGTATGGTATGTCACACAATAAGCATGGTAATATGCTGCAAATGAACAGTGGAAAAACATCAAACTTTTATACAGACATTTTAAGATAGTAGAAAACTATTAACACCTTCACACAAGATAGCGATATGGTTATGATTGCTTTATAAAATTCAAAAAGCAGTGGGATACGACACAGAAGAATGTTACAGTTTGACATGGATGTGGCCCTGGCTTCCTTCCCCAGGATTTACTACAGTACAGTAGACAGTAATATACCAGCCTTGTTGCAGCCTACATGTCCATGGCATGGAGTGGCAACATGAAGACAGTTGCACAACCTTCACATTCCCCCCAGTGCTGCCGGAGTCAGAAGGTGACAGACAGTTGCGTTGTGTCTGGGTGTGTATTTCACAAATGAGGAGTTGACCTCTGACCAGTGCGTTCTCCCACCCTGACCCTTGACCCAACCCAGTCCCTGGTTACTGAGTGATTTTAACCCTTCCATGTGCATTCCTAAGGAATCACACTCTCTGTGTTGAAACACACGATAAGTCACAAATTACTCTTCCAGAAACTACAGAACAAATATTTTTTTCAATTGCGACTCAGTGCATCGTCTTCTGTTATCTCAACCCATTTCATATTCATCCATCATTTATCTATTGGATTTTTGTTTTTATTTGATTGCATATATACTGTATATCCTTTTCTTCTTATACAAACATACCATCAAGCCCTACCCCCCTTTCTCTGTCTGGGACTTCAGCTGACACTGCTTGTATGCAAATGCAGTGTTTGTAGAATGTATGGGAAGGAACTAATGTTCTTCAATAGCCTGTTCTCCACATACAGACAAAGCTGATACAAGCAAAAAGGTCATTCTTAAGTCTTTCCTGCCCTGTCTTTCCCAAGTTTGTTTCCTATGTGCCTCGATCTCAAGGGTATCATGAAATGCTTTAGATAAAGCAAACAAACAGAGGAATTAATCTACCCCATGGCATTATCACTGCAGGGTTCAGTGGCCCAAAGCCCAGAAATTTGAACCTGATAACTTTGGCCACATGTGACTTCACAAAATCATCCTGTATATATTTATTTTAATGTTGTTAAAAGAGCTTGTTTTATATACTGTTATGCTTAAAGAGACTCTTAATATGGGCTTATTATCTAAACTGATGTATTCTTCTACTTGTTTAAATATTAAATTACTTTTTGAAACTCAACACACCCCTCAATACAGCTCTAAATATATGTCCAGTATCCAAGAGTGTAACCATTAACCTGTCCTCCTGCAACACACACATGGCCAGGGGGACAGGAATGGTTCCGCTCTGGTGTACCAGCTGTCCTTGGAGGTGTATCAGAGCCTGTGGCAAAGTGGCTGCTGATTAAGAACAGATGCAGAGGTGATGCAGTGCAGAAATAATCACATGTGAAAACTGTAATCCAATTTGGAAATGTTATTTTTATTATCACACAAATCCTGGTCTGGTGACCAAACAATAATCCTCCGGCAATACACCCCTGGTGTAAAGCTCGGCAGAAAATAATAATAACGATTTGTAAACAAAAGAAATAATAACACATTATCTGCTCCCACAATACTACTAACACAAATCACCAGTCTGGGTGCGTGCAGTAGTGCTCAAGGTGGGTGATAACAAATAACAGTGACTGTGGTGTTGGTGTTCCGGGTAGTGCTGGCCTAAGGCAACAGAGACGTGTTAGCCGTCTAGTGAATTTACAACCAAAAGACAATTACTAACAGTGCTACAAACAAACAAAACACTCACAAATACTTTTTTGTTTCTTTTTGGGAAACTCTCTCGGTCTTTCCAGTTCTGTGCGTCTCTGAACCCAAGCGAAGGAAAATATTTACAATTCTCCGGACCCCTTTATGCAATCATACATGACCCCTTGGTAAACGATTACAGCTGACTCTATTGCCTGCAACTGCTACCTCGTTTACCTTCCGGGTCAATATGTTCCTGCAATGGAGCCTTGTCTCTTTCCAGACTAGCTGACTTTCCGACCCAGGAAATGAACTGTCAGGCCAACCTGTCCAAAGCCTTTCCCTTTCGTTATTTAACGCCCTCACAGGTCGGGAGGGAGATTTACAACCAGAACTCATATTTCTGTCACAGAGCCCTTTTGAGTCTATTGGGGATCTTAAAAAGTCATTAAGCTTACTGGAACAGAGAATGATATACAAAGTTCAGTAACTCTAAACAACAAGAATACAGCTATGGCCAAAAGTTTTGCATCATCACCCTATAGAATGAACACATTTTGCTTGATAACGTCAAATGAAACCTACTGAATAACGTTAAGTTAAAATATTGAATTGCACACCGCTTTGTAGTTTTCCATCTACTTAGCAAAAAAACAGAAAAAAACAGAAAAATGTGACATTTTGAAATCTAACATGAAATACTGTACTACTGTTATAGCTTCCGGTAGACTTTCACGATCTCATTTTATAGCTTCTTTGATTACATGATGTTAAATACAAGATCTAAATTATGTTCATTTTTTTTTTTTTTTTTTTTTTTTTAATGTCTCAATCCTAAAATTCTAGGTGATGAAAAACTTTTGGCCATAGCTGTACAGTGAAAGCTGTCATCTTTTTCAATTCTTGCTTTCTGTTTTCCTCGAATTCAAAAGCTCAGTTGAATGTTAAAACCTGGCAGTAAGACAACTCTCTGCTTATTCCTTGCTCTGAATGCATTTATTATTCTAAAGTCTGTTATTAATTTACCATTTGCAAACCCCCCATTTTTTTTGTAATCCTGTTCTACTTCACAATATTCCTTTATATAGCAAACCAATATGATTAATGCAAGCATGCTTCTCATTAAAAGCGCAAAGCAAAATTGTATAAATCCCTTTGCTATAGAAGATTAGGGCTGGCTCGCTGTTTCCTCGCATGACCTTTGGAAAGTTACTTCTGGGTATTTATAAGGGGGCTCAAACTTTCCCAGTTTACATAAAAAATAAAAATAAAATATTTAAACTGTTAATGTTGACTATAGGCTTGAATACTGAACACTCAAAAAATGACGCCAAAATGGAGGAACCTTTTGTAGAATTAGTGCACTTCGGTGGTCCACTGGATCATAAATTGAATATTAAGCATGGCTGCACTCTAGTTTTACTTGTGGTGCTTTGGGACTTGTTTGAACTACTGGAGACCTCCCCACACAAACATTTTTGTTCCTTCTTAAACTAGTAAGAGTATTTTCTCTATTTGTTTATTATAAGCTAATTATAAATTAATTCAGGACAAGGAAAGAGGAAATTCCAACTTCTAACCCAAAGTCGCTTTTAACTCCCAGAGGTGATTTAAAGATCTACTACAACATTAACATGAAAATATAGTGAAATGTGTCAAAAATCAGGTTTATATATTTTACCTTTTTTTTTAACAAATAGTTTTTTAGCTGCACGGACAGAACATTGTATAAAAGAGTTAATTGCTTCATTTTTTTTCAGTGATCCCTTCCATTGTTGCGATGTTTGCAGTCATTGCAGTCACTGCAGTCACAATTAGAATTACTCAAATACTGTGTTAAATGATAAGCCTGTGTTAAGATGCAATCACTGGGTTTAGGAGTGGCTCTCCAGTTATAGTTGCCTGTTTTTGAAGCTACTTACTCTTTAAGAAAATGAGTGTATATTGAGTTCAGCCAAGATTTCAAGGACTGGCATTAAAAGTGATATTTAAATTTAAAAAGAAAAAGAAAATGTTGTGGCCACACAGTGGTTAGCCAGAAAGAGCCATTGTCGTATGAAGCCACATCTCAATGACTGGATTTTATTAACAATAAATTACACTGCCCCCTCCCCCCGGGGATGGTCCATTACAGGATAGATTAGCTGGATATTGTAGGGAAGCTTGCTAGTGGCTTTACCTCAGAGGACTTCCTCTCAACCCAGTCTCTTTCAGTATCTCTGCACAATGTTAAAAAATGAAGGAAGGAAGGGGTTAAATGTGTGGTCTTGTCTGTTCTCATGTCTGCAGGAAACTTTAGGATATAACGGAATATCTTCAGTTTCATTCCATTCATTTCAGAGTGGATTCCCAGACCAGGTTTAAAGAGAAAAATGTATATTCCCCCACTCTAACCTCTATTCATTCAGCAACTATAATTAGATGATGAATTTGTTTTGAAAGTAACCACAGCAATGCATAAGGGATGACCAGAAAGGATCTTCCCGATGTGTTCTTTTAGTTTTCCAGGTCTATAAAACGTAACCTTTCTTGTGATGTTACAGCCAGGCTATAAGAGTTCTAACTGAAGGGAGTCCACCAAGATTTATCTGTCCCTTTGGAAGTCAAAGGTAGTATGGGACTACCTTCCCTTGCCCCTCACCCCTCAAACTATTCGGTGCATCTGAAAAAGACATTAAGGACACCCCCCTTCTCCAAAATGGTTAGCGTATTTTTGTCAGCAGGATCATGTTACCAACCTGGATTCCTACAGCCATATATAAAGTAAGGATATATCAGTTAAAAAGACACAGAGCTACTCAGAATAAAGTCCAGTGTTTTCTGTCTTGTTAATGGAGTCCTGCTTTGTTGCTTGCAGGTCTCTCGAGTGCTTTTAACTGTAAACCAGGGGTAGGGGTTAACTCAGAAGTGTTTACAGCCATAAAAATGATGATTGATTCCAATGTATTTGGAGCAAAGCAAATTCAATGATGTTTAAGTACATTAACAAAATAATAATAACAGGTTTGACTGTAAGTGTGTCCTAATATGGTCATAAGAAGCTCTAAAGCTGAGGAAACACAAAGCCACTTTGTGACTTAGAAACTTGGCTTCAGGGGACTAGGTTGCAGGTCACTGCATGACACACCAGGGGAGATTTGGGGTTTGATACAACAGGTTTCAAGACACTGTTCCGGAAAAAAAGTGACTTTGTGTTCCCTCAGCTTTAGAATCTTTATTTACTAAGCAATTGTGTGTTGTCATGGAAACCAGCAGCCCACACCAGGGCCCCATTTGTATTTCCTTCACTTCACCACCACACCCACTCCTGTCCATTATTATGTATTAATAATAATATTGCATGATGTCATCTAAAAACAATTTCCTATACTGTTTATATTACTACTTACAACCTGTTTCAAGACGAAGACCTCTTCCAGTGTCCCATAGAAATATAATCAAACCGAAATGAAATTTCCGTAATATATGGTTCTAATCATAATAATAAAAAGTATGTAGTTGCGGTAGTGATGGTTTTAATTCTTGTCTCTTATTACAGAAACGGCAGTGCATTAAACTAAAATATTTTAGCATACGCTTTCAATGTGTGCCTTAATACCTTAATCCTCCAGAAAGGGAGGGCCTGGCCCAGTCTTCTTGTGTGTAGCTTGATATCTGCGGCAGTTTTCCTTCACAGTCTGTGTCTTACAAACCACTGAGGAATCGTCCAATGAAGCCTAAAGTATGGTATTAAATTAAGGCTTTTTCAGCTGTGGGTGAATTTTTGGCATATACCTCTTAAAAAAGCAAACATCTTCACATTTAATTTCTTAGTTGCAATCATGCTGAGTGGTTCTTATTACAATTTTGTCTAATAAATCTGTGTTAAGCTGCTTTCACCTGAGTTCATTTCTAGTTGCCTGCCACAGACATATGTAACATAGGCTAGATCAGACCAAGTGGTTTTACAAAAGTAAGAGGCAGCACCATCTACTGATCAGCCACTTTGCTAGCGCTCACTAATATAAACACTGGCTTATCTAGCCTACTTTACAAATGTCTATGGCTGCAAAGAGCAGCTCCTGAATTCATGGTCAAATCACAAAAAAAATTAAATAAATAACATTTGAGAATTGGAATAAGAGCCACTCAAAACGATTGCTAACAACATGAACAGGTGAAACGGTAAGGGGACATAAACAACTAACATGTGCAAAGTATTTTTTTTTATTGCCTTATCTGTGACACTAATCTCAGGAAGATGTTTACTATGATGCTATGTTTGTGTTGTTGCATTCAAATGGCACTTTCTTTGATTCAGGAAGTGATGCTAACATGGTTAAGCACTGCTAAAGCATGTTGTCTGTTTGTCTGTGGTTTGAGAAAGCTGGTGCGTCCTGATGAACATTTGGTGCAATATGTTTTACTTCAGTTTTCATCGCTGACTTTATAGACATCCTGTAAAGGTTATGGGCTATAATAAAATATATACTGCTTAAAGTCTCCTGCTGTGCTGTTTCAATCATACTTGTAAAGCTCTGAAACGCAAGCGGCAATAAACCAGAGAGCTACCTAACGCAGTTCCAAATCTAGCCCATGATTGGGTCACTTTGGACTCTTTACGAGCTACAGATTTGTTTACACATTTCTACTTTCCCTATATGATAGGAAATACTTTGAGGGTTGGACAGTCAGTGACATTGGACATGTATAAGTTACTGTCAAGAAGGGTTTTCCCATGCCAGGCTTGGTGCTGTGCTGTAGAAAAGCTTGTTAAAGTCCAGTAAGATTTGACCAGACTAGAAAGTGTCAGTCACTTCAGTTACAGTGCCACTCACCACTGCTTTGCTGGTGCATTTCAATCCGACACCCTCGGGCCTAGGCCTGCATATTGCAAGCCTGGACAAATAGTATCCAGCTCACAGCTAATTTGACCTTTGTAAGGGGACTGGACATTTGCCAGGGTTCCCATAAACAGTCTGGATGTGAAGTATAATACTGAATATTAATGGAATATTAATTAGCGGTTTGACAGTCAATGCCAATACAGTGGTCATAGAAATAGGGTTTCAAATACAGGGAGGTCTAAGGGGTTATGACTTTTAGAATTGGTATATCGGGGGTAATTTAATCAAATATTATTTTTAAAGAATAGAGAATAGAATCACTTCTGATTCAAATGTGTATTATTAGAATACCATTTATCACTTAAATCACTAACTTATATAAAAATGGACAGTATACATTTGGCTTATAGGCTACTCATGATAATACAAATTAGTGGTATAATGCATAATTTGTTGCTAATCCCTTGAAATTCGTATTCACGAGAATTGACTGTCCTCCTGTAAGTAACATAACTTCAATGCTGCTCTGTGGCAAAGTGGTAATTAGTGCGCAGGTGTAGAGCAGGTGAAGTGCAGGTGCAGTTATCCAATGAAACAAACAGACAACAAAGTACAGGTGAAATGGTTTGTTTATTTATAATCCAACGGTCTGATGACCAACCAGTAAAGCTTGCAATACACAGCAATGTGTATTACACAGTAATAATAAAGGGTTGCAGTCCCGTAAATAATAACACAGTACCAAACACAATTAGACACAAAACACGTCACAAGTCCGAAGTGAGTGCTGTAGTGCTTGTGATGAGGTACACTTTATTATGTTCAACAATGGTGAATACGTAGTGCAGTGTTGGCAGTTTTGAACAATCACAGAGTTTTTAGACAGACAGATAAAACAAACAAAACACTAACATTTCTCTATCACAACAATACAGGTCCTTCCGGTTTCAGTGTAACCATAGCAAGGAACAGATCACCTCACTACGTCCCCTTTATATACCGTCAACCATGACCCCTTGGTTAACGAGTACACCCGCTCCTCCAATCCGCGGATGCCACACCGTCAACCTTCTGGGTCGATGATTTACTTCCGCCGAACCCTGGGAATGAGCTGTCGGGCCATCCAGTCCAGGGCACTCTGTTCCCTTTACTCAGCGCCCTTACAGGCTGTCTATGCTGCCAAGTTAATAATAATAATAATAATAATAATAATAATAATAATAATAATAATAATAATAAAATCATTTAGTTTCAATTTAAAATAATATTTTATTGCATTACACCAATGTGTGAAATGCAGCGACATGACTTAATTTGTGTTACTGGTAGCCTACAGGCTAAAGTAAAAAGAAAGTGCGCTAGGTGTTCATTTGATTTTACTACTGTACTGTATACTGTATAGGCATACTGTACATATTATATATTTTTTTCATAATGTAATGTGTAACCTATCCAAAACACATTAGTGTTATTTCAGCGCAATGATTTATACATTTAATATACACTGAGCAAATGTTTTTATTTTATTTTTTATTTTTTAAAACCTAACACCTCCTAATGTCAGACAAACATATCTGGTTTAGCGAGGGGCTACTCCTGTATGATTATGAAAAGCTTTTTGATAGAAACACATTTTTTATTTGGGGTGAAGGTGACCCCACTATAGATTTGGATGGGATTAAACTGCCTTTCATGTATATACCTCCAATGTTTTTATTCAAACACATGCTCCCTTGAGAAATATATACTGTGTCTATATACACTTGTGGCAATGCGCCCCGCCCGTGTGCATTTGTGTGTTATGTGTTGCGTGCGTGTGTTAATGTTGGTGTATAGTCATTGGTACACGGGATATAAACGGGTCTGTGTTTCACGTGTGATTTAAAATGTAGATTTATATTTAGGCACGAGGAGGGCACAAATCACTTCACGTGCTGGTTAAATGTAATATATGAGCACGGGGTTTGCACAGAATTAATTCACGTGCTGGGATTCAAGTGAATAATTAATTAGTAATTGAATCCCAGCACAATAGTGTATATAGATGCACATTTCATTCAGTCGGGGTTGGGTGTTCGGTGAGTGGAGAACGGGATTGGAGAGGTATTTGTGAAAAGTAAAGAATAGTTAAATCTGCTCACCGTGTTTTGTTCGTCTGTCTGTGCACTGTTTAGTTTGTTTTGTTTGTCCTTTTATTTTGGCGTATAGTGCCGTGTCCAGTGTTTTTGTCTGTTCAAACCTTTTATTTTCTGTTCTGTTATTAAATACTGAGCGAAAGCATTCGCTCAGCTTCACCAAACCCCAAATCTCTGTATGTTTATTTCCTGGCTCTGGTCTGACGCCACCCACTCCGGCCGTCTTTGTGACAACACTGCTGTGCAAAAGTCTTAGACATGTTGCATTTTTCTGCATGCATTATGAGCAGCAACAATTTACTCAAAGCCTCCACTAGTATTTTCTACTACTATATTTTGAGGAGGCAGTGTGGTCCAGTGGCTAAAGTCCAGGGCTTATAACCAGAAGGGTACTGGTTCAAATCCCACTTCTGTCACTGACTGACTGTATGACCCTGAGCAAATCACAACCTCCTTGGGCTCCATCCTGCAAATGTTAAATCAATGTCCTATTGTAAGTGACTCTGTATATAATGCACAGCCTACCTCTGTAAAGCGCTTTGTGATGGTGGGCCACTATGAAAGACACTATATAAATATATTATTATTATTATTATTATTATTATTATTATTATTATTATTATTATTATTATTATATAAAGATGGAAAAACATTGAGTGAATAGCTTGCATCACTCGATTTTCAAGGTGTGGTATCCGAAGCATAATCAACAAGTACAGAGAGACATCATCTGTAATTGACAAACCAAGGACTGGAAGACCCAAAAAGCTGTCTAACAAGGATGAGCAATACTTAAAGAATAGAAAGAAGACAAGCGTTGAATTGACAACAGAACTGGCAGAAGGCACTTGTGTCGTTGTCCATCAAATCAACAGTACAAAGGTCACTCTTGATATCAGGACAGGATGTGTTGCAGTAAGAATACCTCTGTTAAGAAAGGGGAACAAGACTAAAAGGCTAAAATATGAACAAGAACACAGAAATTGGACTATGGAACAAAGGTGCTTTGGACTGTTGATGGATGAACAATGATACTTGTGCCTTCTGCCAGTTCTTTTACACAGCAGTGTGTGTATATATATATATATATATATATATATATATATATATATATATATATATATATATATATATATATATATACAGTAGGTAAACAGTAGGTGATTCTTGCACCTTTCCCTTGAATCCTTCGGGCACCCTCTGCTGCAGCAAACCACAACTCACCTCCTGCTAATTATTTGAACAATGTTGCATGACTCTCGCAATGTATAATGCTAGAGATCTTGCTAGTATATTGCGGCATTAAAATATTTTCTCTTTGTACATACGTCAAAATGTTCACTTTGTTAAGTGTCGCAACGAAAATGCAAATTGTGGTATGTTTACGCTGCGACTGGCCCATCTTAGTACACCTACCCCTAAGTGTTGAAAAATAAATACATATACAAAAAAATAAAAATACAATAATGGCCGAAGTATATGTCATACTCTACAAAGGGCAGAATACAGCATCTGCTACAGTAAGTGACTGCAGGCAGTGCTAGTTTAATCTTTGGCTCCTTTAGAGAGCTCTGGGATATTTAAAAGCAGCCATTGACGTCTCTGTCTCCATCTTTTTCATATCAACGGAGATCTGCTGTGGGTCAGCAAAGGTTAGACTGGTAGCTGTTTGGTTATCCAGCAAAATGAATAGGCCCGAATTTGTATTTTGGAAAGATCTGCATGCTGTAGTCATTCACGCTGTGCAAAATGACCTGGTTTCAAAAACAAACACAGTGCCATTTATTATTAGTTAACATAGCCTTTAACTAGGGAGGTCAAACACATTTGGAATAGTGGTTCGACACCTAAAGCAAAAACTGAGATAAAAAAATATATATATTTTAGTATTAAACACTTATATGTAGTACCATATTGTTTACTAGTATACTGCATTCATACTGTAGTACAGGTCTGTCCAACCGATGGCTCTTGCCTCTTTGAATACCAAAATATGGCTTGCTTGTTTTCTATCTGAAGAATATAATTTAAGTCTGATAAATGGTTCAAATGTCTTTGGGAGAGCAACAAAACTAACAGCAAAACAATACTGAAGCTGTCTGTTTGTTTAATCTGGTTAAAGAAAAAAAAAACAGTTTAACCATGTAAGGTTGCAGTCTGAAATGCTGATATTGTATTTGAGTTGTGTTTTTGTGGCTCTTTAAGAGCCCGTTGGTCGTCAGCTTAACTCTGTTAGAGGTCGGACAGCTCTTCTATAGTATAGTATAGCAAACTGCATGGCTCATGTTTACCTTTTTTTCTTCCTCAGCTGTTACTGTGTAAAACAATGAACTCTGCAAATTGTTTTTGTGTTGGCCAGTCCACGCGCGGCCCTCCCTCTCCCCACTCTACCTGTGAAACCCAATGCTGAGTAGTGCTAAGAGTTATCTCTTTGCAGAATCAAGATTTATACAGACATGACAAGCCAAGCAGGGTTTTATGGTGTGCACGGCGCCACACCGCTCTGTTAACCTATTTGTAACATTTACTCCAGGGCTCTTTATCATTCCTGACAGAGCTCCATATGTTCCCAGTCATTCAGGGCTTGGGGAGTCCGGTTTCAATAGGCACAGCGGCTTGCTGTTCCGCGTCTGAGGTGATAGAGCAACACATACATTGTGGCTACAGAGTTCATTTGCCCTCATTTGACTTCTGTCAACATTTGTACCTCATTTAAATGATCACTCAAAGGTCTAATGGCGGAATGAAAATACTGTATTTTTTATTTTTTTTAGCAAGTAATTAGCAAGTGTGCATGCATGGGGTGGGGTTATGGGGGAGGCTTATATATATATATATATATATATATATATATATATATATATATATATAGATAGATATAACACGGCTTGTTAGAACCTATGATTGGTTAAACAGCATTACATGACTGTGCGTATATATATAGCGTATAGCACGGCTTGCATACTAATGAGCCGCTTCACACTGAATAAATCATTATGCACCACTACATTCTAAATTCCATGACAAACTGCCATTTTATTTGTTATTAGTTACAAAACCTCAGCCAAAAATGAGTAGCAGTTGACCTATTTCCTTTAATATATTTGGGGATGAAACTCCACATAACTGGTACAACACCAACTTTCTGAGTGAAGACAGCAGTCCATCTGGAAAAAATAAATAATTAAAATAAGTGCACCAGCAAGAGTAGACACATAACAGTAGATGAGGAACAGATAAATGAAACAGAAGAAAACAAAGATTGAAAAAAACACAAAAGAAACTACAGCATGGGCTGGTTAATGTACTTAAAGAAAAAAATATGGACATTCATTTTATGGAAATAAGTCAAAAAAAATCTCAACAACATTAAGGGAATTTTATGCTAGCGCAAGAAGTTCATCTGTGGACCAGTATTCAGTCTCCAGTTTTATAACGCTGAGCTGGACTAAATACATATTTTAACAGTAGAAGTTTTAACATCTCTGCTGACAGCGAGTTTAAAACCAGCAATAATGTATTCCTGTCAGTCAGGAAAACTCTTAGAAAAGCAGGTAAAGACAAGGCCAGACACCACCCCCCGAATTACCGGCCTGGATTTGAAGTGTCTGCGGGAAACTGAGGTACTGTCCCCTGACACCACGGTCGGATTGGTGCGTAAAATCTGGTTCGATCGTCAACTTAATCTGGCACGACTTGGACGCGAGGGTGTCTGACAACTAACAAAAACATATTTTTAAATCCAAAAGGATGAAAACATACTAGAATATGTCTGCCTCTCATATAACGAGTTCACAAACTCAATTCAAGATCCGGCTTCAGTCTCCATTGCAGCTGCTCCCCTTACTTCCTTAGTGTCCTCTAGTTTCTAGTGAGATGGCACTTTTGATGCAGAAATTCACAATAAACGAACATATGCAATTTATTTTGAATAAGCGAACAATGAATTAAATTAAATTTGGGACTATAGTACACTGCGGATGTATACACAATAAAACTTTCTTGTTTTGTCTTAATTTCAATGTTTTTTTTAATTATTTTAATTATTTTTCTTCCCACAAATGACAGGTAGCCGTGTTATAAGTGGTATAAACCACTTCGGGCGTGGTTAAATCCCCAGGCATGGTATATATCATGGGAACCGCACAGCCCGTCGTGGTTTATACCACTTATAACATGGCTACCTATCATTTGTGGGAAGAAAAATGTGTCAGAAATACAATGATTCTTGGTTGTAAATCTCCCTCCCGACCTGTGAGGGTGCTAAGCAGTGAGAACAGACTTCCCTTGACGGGCTGGCCTGACATTTCTTTTCCAGGGTTCAAGGGAAGTCAGCCAGCCAGGAAGGAGGCGAGACTCTGTTGCAATAATGCATTGACCCGGAGGGGAAATGACGTGGCAGCCGCAGATTGGAGAGGCAGTTGCACTCGTTTACCAAGGGGTCATGTGTGACAGCATAAAAGGGGACGGAGAATCGTAATCTGTTCCTTCGTTTTGGTTTGTGTAAATAAACTGAGAAGAATATATATATATGGTGGTCTCCTCACCTCCCCCCCTTCTTCATAGCCAGCAGCTCCCCTTTATGGTGCTCTAGCCACAATATTCCCTGCTGCCATGAAGGGCTGGCAGCGACCTCAGGCGAAGCAGAGCTGGCAGGGACCACAGGCGAAGCAGAGCTCTCAGCGACCCCAGGTGAAGCAGAGCTCTCAGCGACCCCAGGCGAAGCAGAGCTCTCAGTGACACCAGGGGAAGCAGAGCTCTCAGCAACACCAGGCGAAGCAGAGCTCTCAGTGACCCCAGGCGATGGTGGCAGCGGACCCTCGGGAGTCGACGGCGGGGCGGCCGGGCGGTTTTCCACCGTGCTCTGCTCAGCACAATATGCAGGGGCTACTGAGGACCGCCAGCATCCTGTCCTGGTCCCTCCAGTGGTGAAGGGAGAGGCAGCTCCTGCTCCACTCCCTCGGGGGTGAGCGATGGAGGCAGAGGCTCCCCTTCAAGTCGGTGAAGGCAGCAGGGGCTCCTCCCCTTCTGGCTGTGAAGGTGGCAGGGGCTCCTCCCCTTCTGGCTGCGAAGGCGGCAGGGGCTCCTCCCCTTCTGTCTGCGAAGGTGGTAGGGGCCCCTCTTCTTCTGGCTGTGAAGGCGGCAGGAGCTCCTCCCCTTCTGGTTGTGAAGGTGGCAGAGGCTCCTCCCCTTCTGGCTGCGAAGGAGGCAGGGGCTCCTCCCCTTCTGGTGGTGGTGGAGACAGAGGCAGCTCCTGCTGCTCTGCTCCTGGCGTGGAGGTGGTGTAGGCAGAGGCAGCAGGCATTCTTCCTCTGCTGGCTAAGGCGGAAACAGCAGGCACCCTCCCTCCACTGCTGGAGACCTGGGTTCTGGATCTGTGGGCCTCCCCTTCCTGGGCTGTGGCTGCACCGTCTCCCCCTTTCTGGGCGCTGGATACATGGCCTGCCCCCTTCTGGGCACTGGATACACAGGCTCCCCCCTTCTGGGTGCTGGATAGACGAGCTCCTCCCACTCGGGCACAGGACGTTCATCCTCCCCCCTTTGGGGCTGTGGAGGTGATGGAGTCTGCTGCTCCAGCAGCCAAAACCACCCGGAGGCACAGGACACCGTCCCCATCGAGTAGGCCTCCCAGTAGCAGGGGTCTTCATAGGGGCAGTCCTCCAGGTCATGCCCAAACTCTCTGCACATGACGCACAGGGGGGCCCCTTCAGCCCTCCACTGCTCCTGCTTGGCCTCCCAGTATGGGGGTCTGTGACAGGGTCTTGCGTCACGTGCGTGGGTCACCGCTGTTTAAGCAATATTATTATTATTATTATTACTTATTTCTTAGCAGACGCCCTTATCCAGGGCGACTTACAATTGTTACAAGATATCACATTATTTTTACATACAATTACATTATTTTTTATATACAATTACCCATTTATACAGTTGGGTTTTTATTGGAGCAATCTAGGTAAAGTACCTTGCTCAAGGGTACAACAGCAGTGTCCCCCACTGGGGATTGAACCCACAACCCTCCGGTCAAGAGTCCAGAGCCCTAACCACTAATCCACACAGCCATGGTAACGAACAGAGGACACATGCAGCAAGCTGTACAAAAGGCAAAATAAAACACAGTACAAAAACTACAAATAAAAGGTGCCCCAGAGGGCGAGCACTAGCCTTAAAATGAGGCGTCCCGCTCCAGGAACCGGCTACACTACATAACCCTCGCTATACATCACATGGGATCACAATCCCCTAACTAACCTCATGAGCCGGTATTCATACCACGACTCCTGCTGCTTCATACGGCCTTGGCTGGGCATTGTCTTCACAAGAACCGCTTGCAGTCTCAGGGTTGCGTAGCTGTCGTTCCTGCCGAGCGGACCCTCTCCTCCCGAGTATACGCCGCTCCCCTCTGGCATGGCGTTACAGTCGCCTCGAACCATCTCCCACAGATGCTTTTGAACTGACGGACACTCGATCAAGACCTGCCCACCTGCTGATTGAGGTCCAGCACAGCCAATCACTTGCTGCCCTTCCCCTCAACCAAGCCTAGCAGGCAGCAAATCTCAATCGAGCGCTCGTCTGTAAAACAATAATTCAATTAAACAAATCAACTCCAAAACGACACACAATAAACCCATTTCCCCATACAACTGATATCCACACTAAATACACACGTGCAGGGCAATCGCCCTGCTACAGGGTCCCAGTCGGATGGGGACCCATGACCACCATCTCCTCTCACCTCTCCCCTGTCGCTGCTGCGGCTTCCTTCCCATCCTCCTCTTGACACACAAAAAGTAATTTAAATATATATATATATATATATATATATATATATATATATATATATATATATATATATATATATATATATATACACACACAGTGCCTATAGAAAGTCTACACCACCTTTCAAAATGTTCACCTTTTGCTGCCTTATAGCCTGGAATTAAAATGCATTAAAATATTTTTTTTTCATTTATCTACACATCCTACCCCACAACTTCCAAATAAAAACTGAAATAGCTTGGTTGGATAAATATTGCCAAATCTAGGTGTGCAAAGTTGGTAGAGACCTATCCCAACAGACTCACAACTGTAATTGCTGCCAAAGGTGCTTCCACCTAGTATTAACTCAGGGGGGTGGAGACTTATCCAATTATGATCTTTCAGTTTTGTATTTTTAATATATAATTTTTTTCTCAATAAAAAACTTTTTTCCCCTTAACAGTGTGGAGTATGGTGTGTAGATTAGTGGAAAAAAAATCCTCATTTAAATGCATGAAACTCTGAGGCACTGACACAACAAAATGTGAAAAAAGTTCAAGGGGGTGTAGACTTTATATAGACACTGTGTGTATATATATATATATATATATATATATATATATATATATATATATATATATATATATATATATATATATATATATATAGTGCCTTGCATAAGTATTCACCCCCCTTGGACTTTTCCACATTTTGTAGTGTAACAACCTGGAATTAAAATGGATTTAATTGGGATTATGGATTTTTTGTCACAAATCTACACAAAATAGTCCATAATGTCAAAGTGAGCTAAATAAGCTCTGGTGCAACCAATTGCCTTCAGAAGTCACATAATTAGTTGAATGGAGTCCACCTGTGTGCAATTAATGATTTTAAACTCAAGAAGAACCATTTTCATGTAATTACATGTGAATTACACAGACTTGTGTACTTCCATCCACTCAGAAGCGTTATCCACATTGACATATCCAGCCCTCTTACTTCTAAACTCCATCACCCCATTCTGAATCTGGCTACCAGCCAGCTTGCTGTGCCTCTCATATGGGAAGGCCAGCCAGTATGGACAGCTCCACCACACAGCAGATGGGAGGTGCAGTTCACAAGGAACAGAGTGGGGTCTTGGATAAAATCCCAGGTTATAATCTAAACCCAACCGTAAGGCAGTAATAAAGACAGCAATTTTGCTTGGTTCAGTTTGTCAGCACCCTTGTATCAGGTATCACTTATTATTACAGCCAGCAAACCGTAATGACCTTTGGGTTACACTGCAGCAGAATCATATATGGAGAGTCTGATGCATACTCAACATGCTCTCAAAACAAATCATTTTACACAAACACCAAATAACTGGTACACTCAGTTAGGCCCTCGTCATCAATACATCTCCCAAAGGGGGCTGTTTGGAGAGAAGCGACCCCTTCATAGAAGCATTCTCCGCGCCGATGAACGTCTGGGAGCTTCCAAAAGATATCAGCTTTCACGTTCCCCGCATTCTCCAATATACTGGCAGGGCCCAAAGTGTCTTTAAAATGTGAATTGACAAATCATGGTGTTTTATTCCTCCCCCTGCTCTGTAGCTGCCACAGTCTAAAATAATACTGACAGCCTTTGCTTGTTAAGGAGAGTCAGTCAGAGTTTGTTCAGCTGTGAGCCTTAAATGGCAGAATTGTGTTTTTTTTTTTTTGTTCATATTAAAGAGGCAGTGTTAGCACAGACGTTTCAATCCAGGAAAACCACCACTGCCGTAATAAAAGATGACATGTGAACCAGAAATGGGACCGATAAAAGCCCTGACGTTCATAAAAACTTGCTCGCTTAGCTGTGGTGGGAAACCAGGAAACCTCGTTGTACCTAGTGTTTTAGTCTATTGTTATGCTTGCTACATCAGCCTTGGGAAAAATGAAATGAACACACATCAGTTGATTGAACTGTCTGCTACCACTTTAAAAGGAAAGGAAAAAATAGGAATCAGCCTTTTTCTTCTTTCCTTCATTTGTTTGCCACTGGGATTGATGCAATTAATAATAATAATAATATATATATATATATATATATATATATATATATATATATATATATACACAGTGCCTTGCGAAAGTATTCGGCCCCCTTGAACTTTGCGACCTTTTGCCACATTTCAGGCTTCAAACATAAAGATATGAAACTGTAATTTTTTGTGAAGAATCAACAACAAGTGGGACACAATCATGAAGTGGAACGAAATTTATTGGATATTTCAAACTTTTTTAACAAATAAAAAACTGAAAAATTGGGCGTGCAAAATTATTCAGCCCCTTTACTTTCAGTGCAGCAAACTCTCTCCAGAAGTTCAGTGAGGATCTCTGAATGATCCAATGTTGACCTAAATGACTAATGATGATAAATAGAATCCACCTGTGTGTAATCAAGTCTCCGTATAAATGCACCTGCACTGTGATAGTCTCAGAGGTCCGTTTAAAGCGCAGAGAGCATCATGAAGAACAAGGAACACACCAGGCAGGTCCGAGATACTGTTGTGGAGAAGTTTAAAGCCGGATTTGGATACAAAAAGATTTCCCAAGCTTTAAACATCCCAAGGAGCACTGTGCAAGCAATAATATTGAAATGGAAGGAGTATCAGACCACTGCAAATCTACCAAGACCTGGCCGTCCCTCTAAACTTTCAGCTCATACAAGGAAAAGACTGATCAGAGATGCAGCCAAGAGGCCCATGATCACTCTGGATGAACTGCAGAGATCTACAGCTGAGGTGGGAGACTCTGTCCATAGGACAACAATCAGTCGTATACTGCACAAATCTGGCCTTTATGGAAGAGTGGCAAGAAGAAAGCCATTTCTTAAAGATATCCATAAAAAGTGTTGTTTACAGTTTGCCACAAGCCACCTGGGAGACACACCAAACATGTGGAAGAAGGTGCTCTGGTCAGATGAAACCAAAATTGAACTTTTTGGCAACAATGCAAAACGTTATGTTTGGCGTAAAAGCAACACAGCTCATCACCCTGAACACACCATCCCCACTGTCAAACATGGTGGTGGCAGCATCATGGTTTGGGCCTGCTTTTCTTCAGCAGGGACAGGGAAGATGGTTAAAATTGATGGGAAGATGGATGGAGCCAAATACAGGACCATTCTGGAAGAAAACCTGATGGAGTCTGCAAAAGACCTGAGACTGGGACGGAGATTTGTCTTCCAGCAAGACAATGATCCAAAACATAAAGCAAAATCTACAATGGAATGGTTCACAAATAAACATATCCAGGTGTTAGAATGGCCAAGTCAAAGTCCAGACCTGAATCCAATCGAGAATCTGTGGAAAGAACTGAAAACTGCTGTTCACAAATGCTCTCCATCCAACCTCACTGAGCTCGAGCTGTTTTGCAAGGAGGAATGGGCAAAAATTTCAGTCTCTCGATGTGCAAAACTGATAGAGACATACCCCAAGCGACTTACAGCTGTAATCGCAGCAAAAGGTTTTGTATTTTCAGTTTTTTATTTGTTAAAAAAGTTTGAAATATCCAATAAATTTCGTTCCACTTCATGATTGTGTCCCACTTGTTGTTGATTCTTCACAAAAAATTACAGTTTCATATCTTTATGTTTGAAGCCTGAAATGTGGCAAAAGGTCGCAAAGTTCAAGGGGGCCGAATACTTTCGCAAGGCACTGTATATATATATACACATATATAATGCATGTAAATCTTACTCGCATAATAGCAACAAAAAAGAAAATATATACAGTTATATGGCAATTATTGAGTTTAGATAAATACAATTTTAATGTAAACTAATCTGCTTGACTTTTATGTTCCAAAATTATTTACTAGTAACTTTCTAAATTATAAATGATACATTTAACCAACTTTTCCTTGACCATTTTATAAACTGACCCATTACATGGTAACTTAATATTTACTGGTTACTTTATATATTTCCCAATAAGCATGGTTATTTTATAAATCATCTGGTATAATGCATTTGCAGTGTTTTTTAAAACAGTTTCATATAGCAGGATTAGAAATCTTATTTTACATCAGTCCAATGCAATCTCACATCAGTCCAATGCAATCTCGATGACATGTAAATAAAGGACAATGTGCAAATGTGTTGAGCTAAATTGCAAACAATTGTTTATATTAGAAAATACTTCACAATTAGGGCCCCAGTACCAACATGTGCTACTAATTTCCATTAAGTAAGCAAGTGCTCAGAGACCTTGGTACCATACACTTTTGAGTTACCTGTAATTTTTTTTAAATTTAAATTTCTGTTTTGAAAAAGACTGACCACTGAGGTATGACGGCTGAGGGATACAGATATGTATTGCATAATGTTTTGGAAGCTCCTCTTGTTGATAGTAGATATTATGGTCTGCCAGGCCTGGTGCACTACAGTAGGCAGTAGTATTCAGTCATATGGTATGGATTAAGGGCTCCTCACACACTGCGTCAACTTGGGTGTTCTGTAGTCCGGCTGTTTTTGCTGGGGTATTGGTTTTGCTTTTCTTAACTGCAGGAACTGGCCAGCTCAGTCCAGATGTAAAATGGTGTGGGAACACGGGAAGGAGGGAGAGAGAGAGAGAGAGAGAGAGAGAGAGAGAGAGAGAGAGAGAGAGAGAGAGAGAGAGAGAAAGACTCAGTAACTGCACAGCGTGTGGGGGGAAAGATACTTTCTGGGTAATTTAATTTTATAGGCCAGGGTTGAGGGGGGGACATGATGAAATTAGTCTGTCTTTAATGGTCCTCTTTCGAATATTTTACAATACTACAAGCTGTTAATGTGTGAGGGCCTGCAGCTGCTAAGCTGTTTAATTTGTTCGAAATTTCCTGCCCACCACACAAGACACACGGAGGAAATGGGCAGTACATGTAAGGGTAATACCTAACCAGGGGGACAATTAACAGGTGCTGTCACTCAGGGGAAAAAAAAAGAGCTGAAAATGCAAATGTGGTTTCCTTATGGCGCAAATATTCATGTAGTGTTTTTTCAGGCATACACAGATTGGTATTCTTAATACCTGTGCTGTTTGCTTTAGGCCCACTGTAGACAGTAACAGGAGAAGCTTTGTAACAGTGTTCCCTCTACTGCATTGTGCTTCTGGTATGAAGGTCATCTTGAGGTCTTCCATGTTTTTTTCTATACAGAATAAAGACCCTAGTTGTCAGTACAGGCCTATAGGGTGCCATGTGTTACTGACAAACTTGATGTGTCTTTGCATGTGTTAATACTACAGTGTTTGTATCTTTGTACTGTAATAGACTGAAACCTGCTTAATATCACTCAAGTCAATGCCTGCTTATTATCACCACATTGAAATGTCCCAGACAGAATATAAAATATCACTTTCGGAAATCTTACGAGTAGGAGGTTTACAAGTATATTGCTGTTCAGTATTGTTTCAGGTATAAAGTACAGTAGCACAATATGCCATTCTGAACACGGCAATGTGCACATTTATAGCTTTGTATGTTTTTAATTATTCCAATGTGTTGTACATGTACGGCACGGTAAACTGTATTGACTGAAAGTTTATTCATTTTTCACTGAAAGGTGCCTTTTAGTCTCTGTGAGTAATCTCTTCTGGTTAAACCAAGTGAAGAACATAAATACAGATGTATTTCGTATTTTTGTGTTAAAGTGGGCACTGTATATTTGCAAAATACTATTTATACATTTTCTCACCTTGTATTTAATAACAAGCATGTGTTGTACTCAGGACCATGGGATTTGTCAATCACGTTGAATGGTGATTCCATCTTGTCAGAACAAAATATAGGGAAAATAAATTGACCTCTGATTAAAGAAAATTAGTGTAATTGAGTGACACCAGTGAAGGGGGCGGGAGTACATTCAAACATTCTCTCCTAGCAGATAGACTTCTATAAGTGTATGTAGGGGACAGCTTAAAATGCCTTTCAAATACCACTGTTAGCGATGCAGTTTTCCAAACAAACTTCCACGGATCTGTTCAACTGCCACAGATAAATGAAAGTGATGTAGCTGAAATACATCTCTGTCTAAAATGACAAGTTTGCAAACTTGTTTAAATGATAATTTGTAAACTTCAGTAATTAAGAAAGACTTCTAGTTGAAGTATTTGTTAAATCATTGTATTTTTGTATTACTCCACATATTCTATCATGGGATGTTTAATGATTATGCATGATAAACTTCAGTAACCCTATTAGGAGCAACAAAAAAATCTATGTTTAAACTATTTATTAACAATATTATCACAAATACAATTGTAACAGGTGAGACTTATTCTCACCTTAATTAGTTTAATTAATGCTTGTTGTCACTCGCAGCGCATATAAACTGGCGTCCCGGCTAGATTGAGAACAGCATTCATTTTGCCGCAAGCCGGGGTTGCTAGCTGACTGTAAAGCGAGTTTTACTTGTGTGGAAGGTATGTTCTGATGCCTCAGTGCAATCCTTGTTTTTATATTTCTTTTGATTTTATTTTTATACGGTTCTTTTATCTTTTTGTATTGGTATATGCAAGGAGGGGGTATTTTGTATTACTACTGTGTTTATTGGTTTGGGTCTCTTGCTGCCACACGGTGAACGGGTGGTTGTGTTTTCTTTTATTTATCCATAGTTGTTTTATTTTGATTATCTGGTTTGCATTAATTGTTTCACTTTTCCATGATCACGGTTTGTTTGCACATTTTGTATTTCTTATTTTGGAGTTGTTTCAGTTTATTTGCACTGTTAACCCCTGTCTGCCTTGTGGCACTTGATACCCAACCATTAATAACCTAGTTATTGTGGCACCTGAGATTAAACTATTATAATTTTATCTCCTTGAATCTAGGCTGTTCAGGTGACCTCCTGGTGGCGTATTGTTGTATTACATCTGTAAAATTCCTGTATACCTTACAGTATTTATTTGTCTGCAATCTTTACTTTTTAAATAATTTGTCCCTACAATCAATTATTACTTTTTAAATGATTAGTTTTGATCATGTCTCTGCTTATTTTCATTTAATTGAAAGGGGTCTGCATTTGGGGAACCTGGCCTTGCTCACTATGAGTGTTCATAAAACTATTTCTTTGGGCGAAATTCCCAAGGTGGCGTAGTCAAATGAAACAGTTAATTATATAGTGAAGTAGTTGCATTGTCACACAGTTTTCTGGAATTCAATCACTTCATATGCTGTGTGTCAATTTCACTCTGATGGCCTATCTACAGTCAAAACATGTGACCGTGTGACCTACAGCACATGATGAACCAGGAAGCATGTTTATATTGCTTTTAAAGAATGAAAGTTGAAAAAAAGGTTCAAGAGAACGTTCATGCAAATAAGAAGTAAAGCCTTCAAGAAATGGAATTGTTATTTTCCATAGTTTTATAACATGTATTTTTTATTTGTATTATTATTACATTGTTTAGCAGACGCTTTTATCCAAAGCGACTTACAGAAATTAAATAAAATATAAAAATGTTAATTTTTTTTTTAAAAAGTTTCTTATAGGAAAAAGAAAAATAAGGATACAAAGAAAATTGGCAGATGAGAAGACAAAGCAGACATAAAAGCAAATGAAGAATTAAAAATATTTAAAATACAAACTAACTAATAAAAAACCACATAACAACACAGAAACACCCCAGAACAGTCCCAAAACAGCCAGTATCCTTTCCCGATATCCTTGCATTGCCGCACATGCTAGCACTCCCACCGGCAGGGAAGATCGGAGGCAGCAGGAACAGGTGTGTGATGGAAGCAGGTGAAAACGACAAACCTCAGTGATCCACTATGAAGTGCAGAGAACACTTGCAATGATGTTATTGTTTGAATGAGAATTGAAAAGAAACAAAGCAAAGCAAAAACAAATAAAATAAAATGTTACTACAGCCTACAGAATTTAGCATTAGTAATAACCATCTAACAGTGTTTATAGCAACCTTTTATAACACATGCAGTACATGCCTTAGTCATTATTAAGTGTGGCTCCTTAAAATGAATCTTGGCCTAAAACTGTTGAAACTGCAGAGGCTGGGCTAGTGCCATCTAGCATTCAAGTGGTGAAACCACCACAATTTCTGAAAGTTTATTTTTGTTCGCTTGGAAACCGTACAAGTAGAGACTTTGCAGTTTGTTTGTTTAGAGGTTCACTTACCTCTTACTGAAATCCTTCCACAACACACTGAATGTTTACTCTCCGTGGAGACGACTCAAAGTGCAGCTAAATGTTTTATAATGTTTTATTATCTTTCTCGTGGTTGTTTCTATTGAGACTGACCTTGGTTGCAATTAAAGTAACCGGTGAAGCTTTTACTAGACAAAGCTGTATAATAATCCGTGACTGATATGTTGCACTCTGCTTTGTTGTAGATTGCTGTCTGTGTGTGATGTTTAATGGCGTTTCTATCAGCACCAAAGGGAGATGTAAACATGTGTCTTTATAGCTACCAACTAATAGGATCACTGTGCATGTCTGGGAACGCTGGAAGCACTGTGACTTTGAAGTCCTGCAGAGTATTGGCTATACATTTTCTTTCGGCTCAGTTTCTGAGGTTGACACAAATGTTATTGATTCCTGCATACACCATGTTTCTGTTACAAAAGTCGGGGCACCAGTTCAGAAAATAACTGAATATAAATTAATATTATTTGTCATTGTGTA
Organism: Acipenser ruthenus; assembly: GCF_902713425.1. Lineage (NCBI taxonomy): Eukaryota > Metazoa > Chordata > Actinopteri > Acipenseriformes > Acipenseridae > Acipenser > Acipenser ruthenus. The sequence goes on along the minus strand of NC_081207.1, from coordinate 16,218,186 downwards.
TAACAATTGCTTGCTGTTGTAAAGCTGATAGTTGATTGGCTTTTCTGGTAAGTTGGTCCTAACATTGTGAATTTCAGAACATTAATCATGTGCCTTATCCGTGAAGCTTTTTTTCAGAACTGTTCGTAATTGAATGACAACATGGTGATGTATAAGTAAGATTCTTCTTCTTATTTCTGATTTTAAATTGTGGGTTCTTGGGTTCCCAAGTGGCTCACTTGGTAAAGGGCAGGGGGAGCATGGGTTTGCATCATGGCTGTGCAAAGTAGATGGCCTTCACTGGAGATTCCACAGGAAGCCTCTGATTAAATCTGGTGCTCACTTGGGTTAGGGAGGCAAAATCAGCAGGCTTTTTCTCCTCATCACACTACAGTGGCCCCTACTGGACAGGATCCCAGTAAGCTCAGGCATCTGTAGGACTGGCCTTTGTGCTCCATGGGATGGTAGCTCGATGACATCTGCTCTCGAGCTCCTAGGTGTAATGAAAGCTTGGTTGTGGGATTGGAGGATGCCCACTGACCAGTCATCCTGAGATATTGTGGGGAATTTCTATGGTGAGGGAGTGTAATTGGACATTCAAAATTGGGGAGAAAATCTGGGGGAAAATAATTAGGCACTCTCAATTAAGAAAATAAATAAATAAATGTGGATTCTTCAAATATGCTGGGTAAAAAAAGACTATGTTAAGTTTTGATTGTATGCATTTCAGTTACTTGCTGAGGTAACATGTATGCTTTCTAAATAAATCACATTCATAATAATGACATCTTTATCTGTTGCTATCTGCATATATAATACCCTTTCAGTTTCCTGCCAAGTCTTCCTATCAGTCTCGACTAATTTCTCCTATTGTATTTCTGCAAAATCCCTTATCTCATCTCCCCATCTTGTTGACTGCTTTACTGTTTTTATCCTCTATACACTCTTAGCTATGATGCGATTCATCCTTTGTTCAGCATGTAATGTGATCCATGTCCATTCACAACCACAACCCTGTCAGTTAAACTGGCTTGTGCAGTGCTCCTCTAACTCAGTCTTTATGGGTACTGATAAGCAAACATCCTTCCATACATCTTTCACATTGCTGCCTACTACATCCTTTCTGTGGGTGCTCTGCTCCTTTAGAACAACACATCACTGATGCAAGTTTATTGCATGTATTGTATTTAAGCAGAAAAGCATCTGTTTCATCATGGTAATACCTTATATTTCACAAGCTGTGTCTTCAGTGATTCTGAACTACATATTACATGAGCTATTGCAGTAGCAGTAGGTTATAAATGGCATATTTTTAAATTTAGAGTGCCCATTTATTTGACCCCTACTTTTCTCCCCAATTTAGACCAACTATTCCCAATTTAGACTGTTCATGTTCCCTCACTGCAGCCACTCCCTACAACAACTCAGGAGACTGAAGGCCACCTGGCCAGTAGGTAACCACTATAGTTGGAAAAACAGCCCCTGCTAATTTTGCCTCCGTAACTCATGGGAGAGACTCCTGTGGAATCACCTGTGAAGATTGGCAGCTTCACACTGCCAGGGCGCAAACCTTTACCAGTTGAGCCACCCAGGAACCCATAAATGACATCCTTATGCTTTGCTACAGCTCAAGAATCAAAACAGATGTTTTTAATTTTTAAGAGCACGATACCAACATGTGCTTATGCAGTATGAACTGTGCTGCTGTTACTGTAGCTGGAAGAATTAAATCAAAGTTTTGATAAACTCTGCAAACTGTTCACCTTTCCGTGTACTAATCAAAAAACTAAACAAACCAGAGTTTCAGACAGTTTTATTTTTAATTGCCCAATGTTTACAGAAAACAGGACTTCAATATTTATTGGAAATATATTTAAAACATATGTACATTTTTTCAGAAGTACTTTTTTTTTTTTTTTTTTTTTTTACAGCTGTAAAGTCACTGAATTGTCAAATACTTTGTGAATTCGGTTTTGTGTCAATTCATTTTTACTCTTTTGGCCAAGCACAATAGAAAATGAAATAAAGTATATTTAAAATTTTTATAAATGTATAAAGTTGTGCAGATATTTGGTGCAGTTTTACAAAAACTGTGTAGTATACAGTATAGCATTGTATACTTAATAATGTTTTATTATATGACATGTTTAAGACATTTTTTTAATACTGTAAAAATGTTTCATCATTCCCCAGCAGAGGGTCAAAGGTCACACTTACACTTGTTGCTGACAGGGGATTTTCAAACACTGCATGTCCTTTTATGAGTTATTTTAATTACATGCAATGTCATTTTCTGAAACAATATTCAGCTGAAAGCTCTATAATGAATGCTTTAAAACGACTCTCATAACAGCACTGTAGTTGCATATACAATTATTATTGTTTTGTTGCTGCTATTTTTATTTTACAGACAATGCTATAAATCTGGTACTTAATGTTCTGAAATATTGCCAGTCAGTTGGGATCCTATTGCCCGTAACACAGGAAGTGAACTAATAGCATTGTGGCATGAAAATATGAGCTTCACCTGAATGAAATGAGGCATTAAGACAAAAACCATAATGTGAGCGTGTGACAGAGAGTGAATTAATCCTTGTCAACAATCTCCCTCCCAATCTGTGAGGGCACTCTATAACAGGAACAGTGTGCCCTGTACTGGATGGTTTGGAAATTCATTCCAGGGTCAGTCGGAAGCCAGCTATCCAGGTAGGGGGCAGAGTCACAATGCCAGAAGTCATCGCCTAATGGGGTACGCGATGTGTCAATCATGGATTGGACTAGCAATCGCAGGGGACGTGACTAAGGGTATTTCAGGGGATGTGGTGATGCAATCTGTTCCTTTGTTATGGTTACTAAAAGGACCCGTAAGGAAACGGAAGTAAAAATAGATTGTGAGTGTTTTGTTTGTTTGTCTGTCTAACTGTTATTGTTTGTTCTTGTTAGACGGCTAATACATACTGGGAGCTGTCGCTACAGGCCAGCATAAGCCCGGACTACATTGCACTGCTGCACCACTATTGTTGTCTTTCACCACACCTGCACAAGAGCATGCACTGTCTGGAGACGTGGCCGTGGCCGTGTCTGTGTTGAGTTTTATTGTTATTGTATTATTATTTCAGGACTGAACCCCATGATTTATTACTGGCGATACACACTGTTGTGTAAAGCCAGTATTATTATTTAATGGTGCCACACAAAGCCATCTGTGACAATGGGTTGTAATACATTTTCACCTCAGCCCATTGCAATGAAGGGAAGGCAAGGGCGGTTCTAAGACAAACCTCTTACCATTCAACTAAAGAGCAAGCTCTCTAGTCAAGAGGCAAGTACGCGTTTTATGCTGATGTCAAGAATATTAACTCAGCAGCAGCTAGGAGATTCATTACATTCTCCCCCCGCTTAATCAAAGCTTGTCCTCAAGTCTAAACACAAGTGTGCATCCACCTGGGTGCAAGGAGTTTCAACATCAGGCTCGTAACCACGACCACTCACTGTCCCCAAGGATTCAAATGTGACTTTAGAATCATCGATCTCGCAAGCCAGTATGCATGCTATAGCTTATAATAATGCAAAGAACACAGATATTGCATCACCTGTTTCAACTACAGGGGTCAGGATCCCATAGGGCACCACTGTAATGAGTTGGCATCTCAGCACATTGAATTGAATGGACAGGCAAGAGCTGGACGCGAACAGCAAACTTTACGGTTCAAAGACTAACGTCTTATGCAGATGTCAGCATTATTAACTTGTCAGCCGTCAGGAGGAGATTCATTACAGGGTACATGATGTAACATTCCTCTTAATGGGATTGTTAAAGAGTAAGTAGCGGGGTTCTGAAAAATATAATGTTACACGTCCCCATGTGTTGCTACAACTGTTTAAATAACATGCCTGTAATTTTTCTTTTCATTGTTAATGTCCTGACAACTTTGTACACTCTAACTTGTCTGTTTCAAAGCTATTTTCCAAATTGCCTGCTGGAGTGCACTGATAGTGTAAGGATTATTGTCCACATTGTCAAACAGGTAACACAGTGATAACGATCCATGATGTGGTACGGAACAGAAAAGCCAGAGCACTTGTTGTTATGTTTCTTTATTTATTTTAATCGCTCTTCCTGCAGTGATTTAAAGCAGTGGTTCTCAATCCTGGTCCTGGGGACCCACCGTCCTGGTGGGTTTTGTTCCAACCAAGCTCTCAATTACTTAATTGAACCCTTAATGGAACTAATCAGAGCTTTTTACTTATTTTAAAGAGTTGGAGATTTCAAGTTAAATATAAAATTATATAAGGAACTTGAATTCGCCAACATTTTTTAAGCTAATCAATTTAAAAAGTCAAATTAAGCAAATTATTAGTTCAATTAAGGTTTAAATTAAGTAATTGAGAGCTCGGTTGGAACAAAAACCAGCAGGACAGTGGGTCCCAAGGACCAGGGTTGAGAACCACTGATTTAAAGGACAGATCTCAAACCCAAGTGCACTACAGTGGCCATTTTGAAAAGAGCTTTGAAACAGACTTTAAAGTTATAATTATTATTATTATTATTTAATTCTTAGCAGACGCCCTTATCCAGGGCGACTTACAATTGTTACAATATATCACATTATACATTATTTCACATCCAATTACCCATTTATACAGTTGGGTTTTTACTGGAGCAATCTAGGTAAAGTACCTTGCTCAAGGGTACAGCAGCAGTGTCCCCCCACCAGGGATTGAACCCACAACCCTCCGGTCAAGAGTCCAGAGCCCTAACCACTACTCCACACTGCAGCCACATTAAGTGTTAGAATACAAGTAATACAATAAGAGCAAGAAATACTATAACTTGTGTTCAAGCAAAGTGTGACAAACCACAATTCAATAATACAGCAGATAATAGTGATAGTTACATCAGGATATGATTAAATACAAAATACTACAGGTTAAACACTTGGCAGATTACAGTTTTCTGAAGTACAGGATTAAATGCAGTAAAATAGGGGGCAGATAAAAGCAAAATAAAGCACATTTAAATGAAGGGTGATCGTGTCCCTGGATACAAACAGAGGAGTTCTACAGGTGCTGTTTGAAGAGGTGAGTCTTAAGGAGGCGCCGGAATGTGGTCAGGGACTGGGCAGTCCTGACATCTGTAGGAAGGTCATTCCACCACTGCGGAGCAAGGGTGGAGAAGGCGCGGGCTCTGGAGGCAGGGGAGCGTAGCGGAGGTAGAGCCAGTCTTCTAGTGCAGGCGGAGTGGAGAGGTCGAGTGGGGGTGTAGGGAGAGATGAGGGTCTGGAGGTAGCTGGGTGCAGTCTGGTCAAGGCATCTGTAGGCTAGTACAAGAGTCTTGAACTGGATGTGAGCGGTGATCGGGAGCCAGTGGAGTGAGCAGAGTAGTGGAGTAGCGTGGGCGAAGCGAGGCAGAGAGAACACCAGGCGGGCAGCAGAGTTCTGGATGAGCTGGAGCGGACGGGTGGCGGACGCAGGGAGGCCAGCCAGGAGTGTAAAAAGTTGACAGGTACGTTATTTGAACATTTGTAGCAACACATGGGGATGTGTAACACTATATTTTTGGACCCCCCGCTACTTACTCTTTAAGAGATCATTCACACCACTTGGGAAGTCCATATAACCCAGTAATAAAAAGATATAAAACAAAACTCATTTCAACATTGAAGACATTGAAAAAGACTTTTAGTTTTTTGCCATTAAATTCATTATGTTTCTTTTTGTATTTCTACATTTCTATATGCGCAGATTGAAAGTGATCTAGATATTCTTGGAAAGTGGCACTATTTATTCTGTATCTACATCGCTGTGATAACCAGAATCTTCACAATTTGTGGATTAGTGGTGTTACTTGGTAACTGTTTTTGTAATCAGGTCACTACTGTAAAGGCTGTTCTCTGTCTTGCAATGGCCTTTTGCTTCTCAAATATTCTGAAAGTAATTACTTGCTAACGTGCTACCATGCTGCACTGACAAAGCAGGTCTGAAGGATTTTTCCCCTTGGAATATCCTGTCAGGAAAGGGCAATGGCTGCCATTCATACAGGCTAATTTGACTTCCTATTGCCAGACTGCTAAAGCATGACATTGAAAAATTGGACCAACTTTATAAAGCAGTTCTGCAGATCTTTACGAAGGTAAAGATCAATTCGATCTGTGTTTTCTCTTAAGCCATATAAATCAAATGTCATTCAAGTAACTGGCAGTTTTTAAGTGCCTCCCTTTTTTTGGAAAAATATATATAAGGCACTGTGACAGAGATCAAATGATTCTTGGTGTGAGATCTCCCTCCTGACCTGTGAGGCAGCTGCATAAAGGGAACAGAATACCCTGCACTAAATGGCACGACAGTTTATTCCCAGGGTTAGGAGGAAGTCGGCCATCTAGAAAGGGTGGCAGAGCTACGGTATACAAACTCAATGACCCGGACGGGAAACAGCGTGGCATCTGCGGATTGGAGGAGCGGATACGCTCGTTGACCAAGAGGTCATGGGTGACATTATAGAAAGGGGACGTAGTGATGTGATCTGTTCCTTTGTGAATGGTTACGTTAAATGACCAGAAGGAGAACCTGTGCTGTGAAACGTGAGTGTTTTGCTTGTTTTTGTTTGTTGTTAATAATACTGTTTGTAATTATTTGGACGGCTAACACGATCCGGAGCTGTTGCCAAAGGCCAGAACTAAACCCAGATCAACAACACTGCACTTTTGTTGTCACTAAAGAACTGTATTCATCACAAGAACTAGAGCACACACTGTGGACTGGTGTTTGTGTATGTGTTATGTGTGGGTGAACTGAAATGGGACTGTTATTATTTGGGGGCAAACTCGCGGATTATAAATAAGCAATACACGCCGCTGTATTGCTTCATTAACATTGTTATTGTTTACTGCTGTTAGTCATCAGGCATTGGATAATACAATTAAACCTTCATTGTTTGTTATTGATCACCTGCACCTGCACACTGTTAACCACTTTGCCACAGGCACAAATTACATTTGAAAAAATATCAAATATTTAGCAAATATATTTGATTTTCAGTTGTAATGTTATACTGATATATTGAGAAATATATTCTTCAAAACATATTGTAGCAATCTCGGTTAACGCAGACAGGAGCATCACACAGGGCAAGGTAATCCACACATAGGCGGAGGGCAGGTGCGAACCCGGGACCTCTCGCACTAAAGCATAGTGCTGATATCGCTGTACAAAATAGCTGGCTCCTTTGCAAGGAGCGTATATCAGGCTTATGTCTTCGTGTGTGATTATGTCACATACCAGCCCTGCTGCTGCCTTCCCCAGTGTACGCTACACTCTCCCCCGCCAGCCTCAAGTCCGCCCTGGACTTGCTCACCAGGCTACAGTCTGACAAATGTGTGCCGGGGTACCTGTGTCCATTTCTGATACCAATGTAGCGATCTCGGTTAATGCAGGCAGACGCATCACACAGGGTGAGGCAATCCACACACAGGCAGAGGACAGGCGCGAACCCAGGATCTCTTGCACTAAAGCATAGCACCGATACCGCTGTACAAAAGGGATGGCTCCTTTGCAAGGAGCGTATATCAGGCTTATGTCTTCGTGTGTGATTACGTCACCTACCAGCCCTGCTGCTGCCTTCCCCTGTTCACGCTACACTATATATATATATATATATATATATATATATATATATATAGATAGATAGATAGATAGATAGATAGATAGAATTTTAAAAAGAAAGACTGCTGTGTACCATAAGGTGCAAAATCAAAAAAGAAAAGACAATGTATGTAAACAAAAATGTGAATTTATCAAAAATCTATTATATCAGGACTTTCAGACAACAAGTCCTTCTTCAACTGGATGGAAAAAGAAGTGGATAAACAAGTTTGTTGTTATAAACAAGTTGTCCACCTTATTAAATAATATATTTAAACTTTCAGATTTGCTTTAATGGTTTTAGAAACACATTAAATATATGTAATGTATTTCACATCACCAAAATACTGCTGATTCTGTACAATACAAAACATTCTACACATTATTTTTCAGTATATCTTACATGAAGATGGATTGGTGAATATCAATCACATGTAGGAGTTTGGGGCCTGTGTCCCCGTGGTCCACAAGTTTGTGTCAAAAAACTATCAAGAATAATAAAAAAAATGCTTAAAACTGTTTTATATCCTATGGATTTCAGTCTCCCTGCTAGTTCAGTTCCCTGATTTTGAGTACAAAACTGATAAAATAATGATGTATTGAAAAATAAATGATGCCGCTTTTCTCACAGGACAGCACAAACTGAACTAAGAAACAGCAAATGTAGGGGGAGGAAACCATAAGAATGAGCTTTATATAGAAAACGGAGGCCACACTGACAAACAAATAATTCTCCTTCACTCTTTGCCTCCATACATCTGTAGAAGGGCTCTGGGATTCTGTCAGGAAGGCTGAAAGATAGGTCCCAAATGGGCCATGCTGATTATCGATCTGGAGCTTCAGCCTGCAGTCAAGGCCCAGGCTGTGACAGAGGCCTAACCCCTGACCTCCCCGGGGTGCTGTCAATCAAAAAGAAGAGGTGGGAGGAAAGGAATACAAGAAAAAGCATTGCTTTGGGATGTGGTTTCTATTTAACTACAGTACTTTGCTGGCTTTGTTTAAATGTATTTTGTGAAAAATATATTTTTTTGAGTGGGTCCCTCGTTCATATTTACTTGTTTTCTTTTGAAAATAAAATACTGTGAACAAAGTTTAGTTTGGTTGATTTGCACAGCTTTAACAAAGGGGCAGTAAAAAACACACCCAGAACAAACTTTATTACCAAATAGTTTACAACAAAATAGTTTTTTTTTTAACATGAATAATATAATTCAATCTATGTAAACTATAAACAATTTAAAAATGAATAAATAGATTTATATTTTTTTCTGAAAAAAAAAAATATATATACAGTATATATATATATAACATGAAATGCCTGGGCTTTAATGCTCCAGTTCCTTTATTAAATATTTATGCAGAAGATAATCCCAAAGAAGACAAAATTTGTTTATTATGTTCATATTCTGTTTCCATTAGAAAAACATCAGTGGTTAGATAAAATAGTTGTAAAATGAAAGAAGGAGTAAACAAGGTTTCAAAAACAGTTTTCTTACCTTACGTGTTTTAGCAGTTAGCCCTGTGCGGCTGGCTATTGGAGTGAATCTGAGCTAGAGTACAGGAAGTGATTGCAAACCAACAACTAGCAGCAGCTTTATCTTCTATAGAGTTATCTTTGAAATATCTACATATTCCAAATTGAAGTGTAAAATACAAGCCAATGTGATGCTGGTAATGCTTATAAGAGGTACGATTACTGAGCCCTGGTAGAGCTAAGCAGTCTGACACAGTATCAACTAAAGAGTCTCCAGTATCAGATGCTTTAGGCATTGTTGGAAATGCACAATGTAAAAGCAGGAATTACATTGAACCCGTCTGGCAAGAAAACTTGAAATAACTGACATTCTTTTCATTTTTCAGAGATTGTGCTGCAGGAATGTAATATAAATACAAAATAAAACAGGGCTCCCACCGACCAAAACTTCGAGGAGCACCAAGGATTTACAGTTCTTCGGATTCCTTGGAAATCCAACAATAATATTAATATCCTGCTGGAAGACTTAACCTTTTAATATCAAACTGGAATTTGAAAATGCCCTAAAAGCCCTGCTCATACGGGACTCGTGGCGAGCGAATTTCCTTTGCTTAAGTAGTATTGCCAAACGTGGCAATAATTAACTCCTGATCCACTGCCATTTCCACATGAAAGGTACTCAAAAAAATAACCAATCCATTTGCGACTGTGATTGTTCCAATTGATATTAATACATTATAATATTTTCATTCGCTCACATCACTAGCCACACATTGGGTGTTAGAAGGCCTTAAGTTTTTCTTTCATGTTGGTGGTGGATATTTTAAATTTTTTTATCCCCCAAAAAAACCTAAAATAGAAAACAAGAAATGTAGGTAATGCATATTGTATTTATTACTGAAGCATAATGAATTCTCCAGTTAGAACTCTAAAAAATGGCCACATATTCATAATGAGTCTAAATAAAACACTGTAGCAGCTAATTCATATTAATTAGTTTAAAGTGTAACAAGTACTTTTACTGAATTATTATTATTATTATTTGTTTTTTTAGCAGACGCCTTTATCCAAGGTGACTTACAGAGACTAGGGTGTGTAAACTATGCATCAGCTGCAGAGTCACTTACAACTACGTCTCACCCAAAAGACAGAGCACAAGTAGGTTAAGTGACTTGCTCAGGGTCACACCATAAGTCAGTGGTTGAGATGGGATTTGAACAGGGGACCTCCTGGTTATAAGCCTGTTTCTTTACCCACTGGACCACACAGCCTCCTTGAATGCAGTATTAACATTAAATTAGCTCTATAACTGGAACATGTTACAGGATTTTCCTTTACCTAATAACCACACTGAAGTACGTATCTCTGAAGTACGTAGCTATGGAGTATGTATCTCTTAAGTACGAAGCTATGAAGTACGTATCTGAAGTACGTAGCTATGAAGTACCTATCTCTGAAGTACGTCGAGAGACGAAACAGGAAATAAAAACAACTAAGGAGCAAACCAAAATGGGCCTTGACAACTTTGAAAGGTACAACAAAATTGAGCTAAGAACAAACCAATTGACCAGATTTAACAGATCTACCATAATGACTGTGTGATAGTGTCCCTCAGGCATGGCTAGTTTGTTTATTATTATTATTATTATTATTATTATTATTATTATTATTATTATTATTATTTGATATTTTAGCAGACACCTTTATCCAAGGTGACTTACAGAGACTATTTTATTTTTATGAATAATCGAAATAACACAAAACAGCCCAATACTTCCATGATACAGTGCCTTGCGAAAGTATTCGGCCCCCTTGAACTTTGCGACCTTTTGCCACATTTCAGGCTTCAAACATAAAGATATGAAACTGTAATTTTTTGTGAAGAATCAACAACAAGTGGGACACAATCATGACGTGGAACGAAATTTATTGGATATTTCAAACTTTTTTAACAAATAAAAAACTGAAAAATTGGGCGTGCAAAATTATTCAGCCCCCTTAAGTTAATACTTTGTAGCGCCACCTTTTGCTGCGATTACAGCTGTAAGTCGCTTGGGGTATGTCTCTATCAGTTTTGCACATCGAGAGACTGAAATTTTTGCCCATTCCTCCTTGCAAAACAGCTCGAGCTCAGTGAGGTTGGATGGAGAGCATTTGTGAACAGCAGTTTTCAGTTCTTTCCACAGATTCTCGATTGGATTCAGGTCTGGACTTTGACTTGGCCATTCTAACACCTGGATATGTTTATTTGTGAACCATTCCATTGTAGATTTTGCTTTATGTTTTGGATCATTGTCTTGTTGGAAGACAAATCTCCGTCCCAGTCTCAGGTCTTTTGCAGACTCCATCAGGTTTTCTTCCAGAATGGTCCTGTATTTGGCTCCATCCATCTTCCCATCAATTTTAACCATCTTCCCTGTCCCTGCTGAAGAAAAGCAGGCCCAAACCATGATGCTGCCACCACCATGTTTGACAGTAGGGATGGTGTCTTCAGGGTGATGAGCTGTGTTGCTTTTACGCCAAACATAAAGTTTTGCATTGTTGCCAAAAAGTTCGATTTTGGTTTCATCTGACCAGAGCACCTTCTTCCACATGTTTGGTGTGTCTCCCAGGTGGCTTGTGGCAAACTGTAAACAACACTTTTTATGGATATCTTTAAGAAATGGCTTTCTTCTTGGCACTCTTCCATAAAGGCCAGATTTGTGCAGTATACGACTGATTGTTGTCCTATGGACAGAGTCTCCCACCTCAGCTGTAGATCTCTGCAGTTCATCCAGAGTGATCATGGGCCTCTTGGCTGCATCTCTGATCAGTCTTCTCCTTGTATGAGCTGAAAGTTTAGAGGGACGGCCAGGTCTTGGTAGATTTGCAGTGGTCTGATACTCCTTCCATTTCAATATTATCGCTTGCACAGTGCTCCTTGGGATGTTTAAAGCTTGGGAAATCTTTTTGTATCCAAATCCGGCTTTAAACTTCTCCACAACAGTATCTCGGACCTGCCTGGTGTGTTCCTTGTTCTTCATGATGCTCTCTGCGCTTTAAACGGACCTCTGAGACTATCACAGTGCAGGTGCATTTATACGGAGACTTGATTACACACAGGTGGATTCTATTTATCATCATTAGTCATTTAGGTCAACATTGGATCATTCAGAGATCCTCACTGAACTTCTGGAGAGAGTTTGCTGCACTGAAAGTAAAGGGGCTGAATAATTTTGCACGCCCAATTTTTCAGTTTTTTATTTGTTAAAAAAGTTTGAAATATCCAATAAATTTCGTTCCACGTCATGATTGTGTCCCACTTGTTGTTGATTCTTCACAAAAAATTACAGTTTCATATCTTTATGTTTGAAGCCTGAAATGTGGCAAAAGGTCGCAAAGTTCAAGGGGGCCGAATACTTTCGCAAGGCACTGTATACAAAGAGCTATTCTACTTACTGTACGTAACTAGGGCTCTTTGTTTTCTGTGTTTATTTTTGAGGAGTGAACAAAATATCATAATAAATGACTGCAGACTGCAGGAGTCTCTAGCAGTTCTTCATAGAAGCATGTATATGGTGCAACACATTTCAGCAATTAATATGATAATGGTAAGAGTTATCTAGGTAAACGATATGAACACAAATTAGTTGGACTAATTCAAGAGTTGCTTCTGAATATGGCTGCTAAGAGTTTTAGAAGGTTTGAGGTTTTGGTGAGGCTCTAATATAGGTTGCAGAGGAAGTGAATTTATAGTGTGGTGCTACAGTAAAATTGGCTACAGTTTTTTATCACTCCTTTAAATTTAAGTACCTGGGATATCTGGGAAACACATAGTTTTAAAAAAGCATACTTTCATTGAGAAAGTGGACTTTTTTAACCAAGTTTTCTTGTAAGTGCAATACAGTATATTGCACTAGCAGAATACTAACTGCTATCGCTACCGTTATTGCCTTACACAGGGACAGAACAATTTGCACTTGAAGCAAGTGCCTGATTTCAAAAGCACAGACGGCAGTGATCCCCCTTGGATTAATAGGCAGGTAGCCTGGTGACATCCCTGTGTAGCTGCTTCCAGGGCACAGCAAGTGTGAGATGACCTAATGTTTCGTATTCTCAGCTGTATGATGACCTTACACCACAGGGGGGGCCCAGTGGCGCCAGCAATGTTCCATCCTTTGTACAGCTGTCTGTGTGGGTCATGCTGCCCATTGGCTGGGAGGGGCAGGCCATGCTTTGACGGTGCAGAGTCTAGCTGTATCAGCTCTGTGCAGATGAGGTCTTCCTTCCACACTGCTAGCTCCAGCAGTCTTTGAGCAGGGCAGGCAGAGAATCTGATTACGCACCAGTCAGACCACATCTAACAGGGGCACAGCGTCCATTCACTGCCTTAGGTAAAATATGAAAAGAAGAATTATCCTGAAGTAAATATCAGTGCTGCACTAGTACAGTGCATTTACTATAAGCTAATTAATAACACAATACTACTGTTATCTACTATATAGTGAATGCATTGGTTAATTTAAAGAAGTTTTGTTTCTTAATGTTCCACATATCTATCTGTTTGTCTGTTTATCTATCAAGGCAAAATAAAAATGCCTGTGAAAATGTACAAAATGTAAAGAAAAGAATTAAGCAAGAGTACAGCTATGGCCTAAAGTTTTGCATCACCCTATAGAATTAACAAAGAATGTAACATTAACATGTTGAATTACATACCGCTTTGTAGTTTACCATATACT